>NC_064639.1:937532495-937835525 GCF_023864345.2 Schistocerca serialis cubense | reverse complement strand
AACGTGCTGACATGAGGAAAGTTTCCAACCGATTTCACATACACAAACAGCGGTTGCCCGGCGTTGCCTGGTGAAACGTTGTTGTGATGCCTCGTGTAAGCAGGAGCAATGCGTACCATCACGTTTCCGACTTTGGTAAAGGTCGCATCGTAGCCTATCGCGATTGCGGTTTATCGTATCGTGACATTGCTGCTCGCGTTGGTCGAGATCCAATGACTGTTAGCAGAATATGGGTTCAGGAGGGTAATACGGAATGCCGTGCTGGATTCCAACGGCCTCGTACCACTAGCAGTCCAGATGACAACCATCTTATCCTCATGGCTGTAACGGATAGTGCAGCCACGTCTCGATCCCTGAGTCAACAGACGGGGACGTTTGCAAGATAACAACAGTCTGCACAAACAGTTCGACGACGTTTGCAGCAGCATGGACTATCAGTTCGGAGACATGGCTGCGGTTAGCCTTGACGCTGCATCACAGACAGGAGCGCCTGCGATGGTGTACTCAACGACGAACCTGGGTGCACGAATGGCAAAACTTCATTTTTTCGGATGAATCCAGGTTCTGTTTACAGCATCATGATGGTCGCATCCGTGTTTGGCGACATCGTGGTGAACGGACATTGGAAGCGTGTATTCGTCATCACCATACTGGCGTATCACCCGGCGTGATGTTACGGGGTGCCATTGGTTACACGTCTCGGTCACCTCTTGTTCGCATTGACGGCACTTTGAACAGTGGACGTTAGATTTCAGATGTGTTACGACCCGTGGCTCTAGCCTTTATTCGATCCCTGCGAAACCGTACATTTCAGCAGGATAATGCACGACCGCATGTTGCAGGTCCTGTATGGGCCTTTCTGGCTACAGAAAATGTTCGACTGCTGCCCTGGCCAGCACATTCTACAGATCTCTCACCAACAGAAAACGCCTGTTCAATGGTGGCCGAGCAACTGGCTCGCCACAATACGCCAGTCACAACTCTTGATGAACTGTGGTATCGTGTTGAAGCTGCATGGGCAGCTGTACCTGTACACGCCATCCAAGCTCTGTTTGACTTAATGCCCAGGCGCATCAAGGCCGTTATTACGGCCAGAGGTGGTTGTTCTGGGTGCTGATATCTCAGGATCTATGCCCCCAAAATTGCGTGTAATCACATGTCAGTTCTAGTATAATATATGATCAGCATTTCTTCTTGGTGTAGCAATTTTAATGGCCACTAGTGTAATTAATATTTTAAGAGAGACATGTACTGAATCAAGGCCACTTGAGCAAGCTTTACAGTACACGGAGGTTCCTCGGGATTTGCCCTGAAATTTGACGAAAACACAAGAAATCCGTAATAATTGTTCAACAAGTTCCTTCTGTTCATTGGTCAAGCAGAGTAGTAGTGTCAGCTTATACTAAACTATTCCTTCAGGCGAAACCGACGCTTAGCCTATGGGGCAGCAAATAAAGGCCGTAGCCGCTCAAATACGGGTGAGATTCGATATATAATGTCACACTTTTTTTCCTAAAAGCACGTTGCTTTCATTCAGTATTCCAAAACACCGTATTATTATCCACTCTTTTGCAACGAAACTTTATTTTTCAACACTGTATCCAACGCGACAGCCTTACGCCACCTTACTGGGAGGGGTAGTATGCCCCCATCCTACCCCCCTACAGTTCGACGACAGAACCAACGTCCTGCTGCGTCAATACCCTCCCCATTATCCACGTACTGCTTATCGTGGTATGCACCTTTCATTGAGCCCGACAGACGGAAGTCGGGACATGCGAGATCCGGGCCGTAGGGTGCAGAATTGTCTGAGGCATAGCGTTGTCATGCAGAAGGAGAAGTTCGTTTGCATTTTTGTGGAGACGAACACACTGAAGTCATTTCTTCAATTGCCTAGAGATAGTACAATATACTTCCGAGTTGATCGTTACACCAAGAGGGAGGACATCAAATAGAATAACCCATTAAGGGTCCCAGAGTACGGTCGACATGACTTTACCAGCTGAGGGTGCAGTATCGAACTTTTTCTTCGGAGGGGAGGTGGCGTGGTGCCACTCCATGGATGGCCGATTCATTTCTGGTTCCGAGTGATGAACCCATGTTTCATCGCTAGTGAGGATGTTCGACAAAAAAAAAATTATCACAATGGGGGTCTTAACGCGCAACCATTTCCACACAGATGGTCCTTCGTTGCTGCCGGCCTTTGTGGTCGAGCGGTTCTAGGCGCTTTAGTCTGGAACCGCGCGACCACTACTGTCGCAGGTTCGAATCCTGCCTCGGGAATGGATGTGTGTGATGTCCTTAGGTTAGTTAGGTTTAAGTAGTTCTAAGTTCTAGGGCACTGATTGTGGTGTCACCGCCAGACACCACACTTGCTAGGTGGTAGCTTTAAATCGGCCGCGGTCCAGTAGTACATGTCGGACCCGCGTGTCGCCACTGTTAGGGATCGCAGACCGAGCGTCACCACAAGGCAGGTCTCGAGATATGGAATAGCACTCGCCCCAGTTGTACGGACGACTTTGCTAGCGACTACATGGACGAAGCATTGCTCATTAGCCGAGCCAATAGTTAGAATAGCCTTCAGCTAAGTCAATGGCTACGACCTAGCAAGGCGCCATTAGTAACATTGCATGTATCTAAAGAGTCTCACTTGTATCGCCACAATCTCCAGATGTACCAAAAGGATGGATTAAAGTTAAGTATTCCTGAAGCTACGTACTTTTCTTTATAGCATTCATTACGTATCCTGTTTCAGACCTCACGCCATCCTGCTTTAGCTTAGCGCGTGCCTTTCGGCTTCCTCTCATTGTGTCTAGGCTGTCTTGTCTAGACACAACACTGATGATCTCAGATTTTGAGTCCCGTAGTGCTCAGAGCCACTTGAACCACTTGCACTTCGTTGCTCTTTATGGTTTTCGCTTTACCTCCGTTACATAGCCTGGAGTATTTACCAATTTTCTGTGATCAAAAGAGTATTGAGAAACAGATTATCTCTCAACAAACACAAACTACAAAAATTACGCGTGTGCTGCAAACCCTTTCTGGGCTGTTTATACCCTTAATTCTCCAATACATTTTTGTCAAGAAGAGAGCGTGTCCTGCGCTTCCATGTAGACTAGAACCCCGTGTCTCTTTCCAACGCACGCTGCACGCTTTGTTGATCCTGTAAGCCTTTTGTCTTTGTTAAATTTTTGCATTGCATTGCGCAGAAAACAATGCAAGTCAATATTCGCCCCCGGTGGAAACTATGGAAATGGCTTCTTTCCATGACTACACATTTTACTTGACTATTGTATTTCAGAAATATTTGTTGGATTATGGTGGCTTATTACCTAGATGGAATCGCTAAACGCACCCTCCCCAGAACTGAGGCATCCTGTATGCATAAGCTGCCCGTTTTTAACATGTCGCTTTCCCCAGTATTTGTAAGCAGCATTACAAACTGACTCAGATGCTCTCTTTGTACGAGCTTGTCTGCTGCGAAAGATAATTCATTTACAACGAACGTGTTGTTTAAAACAGTACAGCTGTACAATATGAACTCCAACAGCAGCCGCCCCGTTAGGCAGTTCTTCGAGCGCCCTGTGATTCACTATGACTAGGTTTCGGCTATACTAACGCTTCACAGAGTTTGCAGAATTACTGCGGCATGCGAGTAATAAAAATATTATGTTCCTGGTATCGCACGAGTCCTCGGTTTTCTGAGGTGTTTCTCTCAATTTATTTCTAAAGAAATTAAGTTGCATAAAAAGTTAAGCACCTTATTTCAGCCGATTGCTGTTGAAAATCTTCTATAACTTAAGTTCTTTCACCTTCGTTACAGCGTGATCCGTTTGCTAGTGATATGTTTCTATCTTCCTGTCATTTGAGAATCGACTTACCTAGCCAATTAGAGGGCAACGTACAGTTCAGGGTGGAATCGGAATCGTGGTGTAGCTTCTGATTTTAGAGATAAAGAATTGCCTTTGTTAATAGATACATTCGATGCTAGAAAAAATCTGATGCCAATCGGTGTCTTATTTGGCATGCAGCATGCAGCACTAACCACAATGACCAAACTTCTGGCCATTCCTGTGACATACACATGCTTATGAAAACTGCCAAAATTGGCGTAGACTGCTCATGTGTGAATCAAACAGAAAATATTTCCGTTACTCGAAAACATTCAAGGTTTCCAGAATGAAATTTTCACCCTGCAGCGGAGCGTGTGCCGGTATGAAACTTCTTGGCAGATTAAAATTGTGTGCCCGACCGAGACACGAGCTCGGGACTCTTGCCCTTTGCGGGCAAGTGCTCTACCAAGTGAGCTCCACATGCACGAGCGACGAGTGCGCCGCACAGCTTCAGTTCCGGCAGTACCTCGTCTCCTACCTCTCAAACTTCACAGAAGCTCTCCTGCGACACTTGCAAGGCTAACACCCGTGGAAGAAACGATATTGCGGAGACATGGCTTAGTCCCAGCCTGGGGATGTTTCAGAATGAAATATTCATTCTACAGTGCAGTGAGCACTGATATGAAACTTCCTGGCAGATTGAGGTACTGTTGGAAGTACAGCAGTGAGGCCGGCCTTTGCGTCGGGATTGGGTAGCTGAGTCGGTAGGGCACTTAGCCGCGAAAAGCACAGCTCCTGAATTCGTGACCCGAACCCGCACACAATTTTAATCCGCCAGCAAGTTTCGTACCAGCGCACACTCCGCGGTAGAGTGAAAATTTCATTCTGGAAACATCCCAAGGTTGTGACTAAGCCATGTCTGCCCAATATCCTTTTTCCTAGGGTGCTAGTCTTGCACGTTTCGCAGGAGAGCTTCTGTGAAGTTTGGGAGGTGGGGGATGAGATACTGGCAGAATTAAAGCTGTGAGGGCGAGTCGCGAGTCGTGCTGAGGTAGCTCAGTCGGTAGTGCACTTGCCCGCGAAAAGCCGAGGTTCCAAGTTCGAATCTCGGTCCGCATACAGTTTTAATCTCCAGAAAGTTTCATTCCAGGTTTGTTTACATGTCAGTATACACACAGTAGCCAAGCTAAAACTGTCCGAGAAATTGAACTGTAAGCACCAATCTCGACAAAACGCAGCGGCTTCTCAGCGTGTTGGGAGGATTTTCCGATGGATATCTACATTTACATCTACATCTACATCTACATGGATACTCTAAAAATCACATTTAAGTGTCTGGCGGAGGGTTCATGAAACCACCTTCTCTATTATTCCAATCTCGTATAGCGCGCGGAAAGAATGAACACCTTCCTATGTAAGTCGGTGTCAACAAAATATTTTCGCATTCGGAGGAGAAAGATGGTGATTGGAATTTCGTGAGAAGATTCGGTCGCAACGAAAAACGCCTTTCTTTGAATTATGTCCATCCCAAATCCTGTATCATTTCTGTGACACTCTCTCCCATATTTCGCGATAATACAAAACGTGCTGCCTTTCTTTGAACTTTTTCGATGTACTCAGTAAGTCATATCTGGTAAGGATCCCACACCGCGCAACAAGTGTCTCTGAGTTCACGTATACATCCAGGCTGAACCAGACCTCATTTGTAGAAATGAAGAACTCAGGACCAAAATGTCCCGATACCATTTTGGCCAGAATCCATAGTCAGAGCTGATGGTTTGAAAATCTCAATACTCGCCTAACAGAACGCTTGTAAACAGTAAAGATGCAGGTAAGTTCTCATGTGACAACTTCTCATCGTTTACTTTACGAGCTAAACAGCATTGCGGTTTTGTTAGATTTATCTGCGAAACTCATTTGAGCATTGATCTCTGGTGTTCTGACTTGTATCGAATAGTTTTCTAATGACGCTTTTGCTGATTACATTACGTTGTGAAGAAATGTCTGGAACTCTGTTCGGGTCCAAAGGGATGAAAGTTGTACATTGGAGAACGTTCCAGGAATTCAGTATATTTTCTTATTCTGTTTCCAAATGGTAGCAATCACTCTTTGTGTACAGCAGTCTTTTTCTGAAATTACAGTAATTGCTCCTGAAAAGTAAGGTTTTCAAATCTGAAAAACTGTTCCAAAGTACAATTGGTCATGCGCCTAGAAGAAAATATTATATTCAGATTTGAAAGTGTATCAATCGAGAAAAATTTGTATATATTTTAGATAACGATAAGCTGAAGCAATGAATCAAAACTCTTTCCCAGGCCAGCACCTGAACCCAGGGCTCTTGCTTAATAGGCAGATGGGCTAACCACAATATCACTGTACCAATGTGGTTAATATACCTACACGGACTACTGTAGTTTAATGCCCCCTTCCTAACACAAACTTTAGTCCACGCCTTCAGCCCATTACCACGTTCTTAAATCGTTAGTATTGCCCAGCCCCTTATCAATAATGTATTTAATATTCTGTATGTTATATTATAGCTGCACTACTCGTCGGTAATCAGTAATTGAAATCAGATAAAGAGGAAGTATTATAAATAACCAGTTACAAGCTTAAAACATTTTGAAACAGAAGCTGCTAGCAACTAACACCAATTTCGATTTTCAGGACAGGGGGTATTGTTAAGACGTTAAAGAAACTCAGTCATTTCCGTAAATCATGTGCTCCATATTAGAAGGCCTTCCTCTTCAGAGAATAAGGTGATGCGCGACCGGCGAAGTATAGCTTAACAGTCCACTCGATGTCAAACTACTTTTAAAAATTCACACCGTTTTACTCACCAAAAAATTCTCTAAGTGAAAAATTAACTATATCCTCCACATAACTACACTGACGGAAAAAAATCACAACACCAAAAAATAATTAATGTATACTAACGAAATTCCCCCCCCCCCCCCCCCCCCTATGAACCATGGACCTTGCCGTTGGTGGGGAGGCTTGCGTGCCTCAGCGATACAGATAGCCGTAAACGGAGGGGTATCTGTTGAGAGGCCAGACAAACGTGTGGTTCCTGAAGAGGGGCAGCAGCCTTTTCAGTAGTTGCAAGGGCAACAGTCTGGGTGATTGACTGATCTGGCCTTGTAACATTAACCAAAACGGCCTTGCTGTGCTGGTACTGCGAACGGCTGAAAGCAAGGAGAAACTACAGCCGTAATTTTTCCCGAGGGTATGCAGCTTTACTGTATGATTACATGATGATGGCGTCCTCTTGGGTAAAATATTCCGGAGGTAAAATAGTCCCCCATTCGGATCTCCGGGCGGGGACTACTCAACAGGATGTCGTTATCAGGAGAAAGAAAACTGGCGTTCTACGGATCGGAGCGTGGAATGTCAGATCCCTTAATCGGGCAGGTAGGTTAGAAAATTTAAAAAGGGAAATGGATAGGTTGAAGTTAGATATAGTGGGAATTAGTGAAGTTCGGTGGCAGGAGGAACAAGACTTCTGGTCAGGTGACTACAGGGTTATAAACACAAAATCAAATAGGGGTAATCCAGGGGTAGGTTTAATAATGAATAGGAAAATAGGAATGCGGGTAAGCTACTACAAACAGCATAGTGAACGCATTATTGTGGCCAAGATAGATACGAAGCCCACACCTACTACAGTAGTACAAGTTTATATGCCAACTAGCTCTGCAGATGACGAAGAAATTGAAGAAATGTATGATGAAATAAAAGAAATTATTCAGATTGTGAAGGGAGACGAAAATTTAATAGTCATGGGTGACTGGAATTCGAGTGTAGGAAAAGGGAGAGAAGGAAACATAGTAGGTGAATATGGATTGGGGGACAGAAATGAAAGAGGAAGCCGCGTGGTAGAATTTTGCACAGAGCACAACATAATCATAACTAACACTTGGTTTAAGAATCATGAAAGAAGGTTGTATACATGGAAGAACCCTGGAGATACTAAAAGGTATCAGATAGATTATATAATGGTAAGACAGAGATTTAGGAACCAGGTTTTAAATTGTAAGACATTTCCAGGGGCAGATGTGGACTCTAACCACAATCTATTGGTTATGACCTGTAGATTAAAACTGAAGAAACTGCAAAAAGGTGGGAATTTAAGGAGATGGGACCTGGATAAACTAAAAGAACCAGAGGTTGTACAGAGATTCAGGGAGAGCATAAGGGAGCAATTGACAGGAATGGGGGAAATAAATACAGTAGAAGAAGAATGGGTAGCTTTGAGGGATGAAGTAGTGAAGGCAGCAGTGGATCAAGTAGGTAACAAGACGAGGGCTAGTAGAAATCCTTGGGTAACAGAAGAAATATTGAATTTAATTGATGAAAGGAGAAAATATAAAAATGCAGTAAGTGAAACAGGCAAAAAGGAATACAAACGTCTCAAAAATGAGATTGACAGGAAGTGCAAAATGGCTAAGCAGGGATGGCTAGAGGACAAATGTAAGGATGTAGAGGCCTATCTCACTAGGGGTAAGATAGATACCGCCTACAGGAAAATTAAAGAGACATTTGGAGATCAGAGAACGACTTGTATGAATATCAAGAGCTCAGATGGAAATCCAGTTCTAAGCAAAGAAGGGAATGCAGAAAGGTGGAAGGAGTATATAGAGGGTCTATACAAGGGCGATGTACTTGAGGACAATATTATGGAAATGGAAGAGGATGTAGATGAAGATGAAATGGGAGATATGATACTGCGTGAAGAGTTTGACAGAGCACTGAAAGACCTGAGTCGAAACAAGGCCCCGGAGTAGACAAAATTCCATTAGAACTACTGACGGCCGTGGGAGGGCCAGTCCTGACAAAACTCTACCATCTGGTGAGCAAGATGTATGAAACAGGCGAAATACCCACAGACTTCAAGAAGAATATAATAATTCCAATCCCAAAGAAAGCAGGTGTTGACAGATGTGAAAATTACCGAACTATCAGCTTAATAAGTCACAGCTGCAAAATACTAACACGAATTCTTTACAGACGAATGGAAAAACTAGTAGAAGCCAACCTCGGGGAAGATCAGTTTGGTTTCCGTAGAAACACTCGAACACGTGAGGCAATACTGACCTTACGACTTATCTTAGAAGAAAGATTAAAGAAAGGCAAACCTACGTTTCTAGCATTTGTAAACTTAGAGAAAGCTTTTGACAATGTTGATTGGAATACTCTCTTTCAAATTCTAAAGGTGGCAGGGGTAAAATACAGGGAGCGAAAGGCTATTTACAATTTGTACAGAAACCAGATGGCAGTTATAAGAGTCGAGGGACATGAAAGGGAAGCAGTGGTTGGGAAGGGAGTAAGACAGGGTTGTAGCCTCTCCCCGATGTTGTTCAATCTGTATATTGAGCAAGCAGTAAAGGAAACAAAAGAAAAATTCGGAGTAGGTATTAAAATTCATGGAGTAGAAATAAAAACTTTGAGGTTCGCCGATGACATTGTAATTCTGTCAGAGACAGCAAAGGACTTGGAAGAGCAGTTGAATGGAATGGACAGTGTCTTGAAAGGAGGATATAAGATGAACATCAACAAAAGCAAAACAAGGATAATGGAATGTAGTCTAATTAAGTCGGGTGATGCTGAGGGAATTAGATTAGGAAATGAGGCACTTAAAGTAGTAAAGGAGTTTTGCTATTTGGGGAGCAAAATAACTGATGATGGTCGAAGTAGAGAGGATATAAAATGTAGGCTGGCAATGGCAAGGAAAGCGTTTCTGAAGAAGAGAAATTTGTTAACATACAGTATTGATTTAAGTGTCAGGAAGTCATTTCTGAAAGTATTCGTATGGAGTGTAGCCATGTATGGAAGTGAAACATGGACGATAAATAGTTTGGACAAGAAGAGAATAGAAGCTTTCGAAATGTGGTGCTACAGAAGAATGCTGAAGATTAGATGGGTAGATCACATAACTAATGAGGAAGTATTGAATAGGATTGGGGAGAAGAGAAGTTTGTGGCACAACTTGACCAGAAGAAGGGATCGGTTGGTAGGACATGTTCTGAGACATCAAGGGATCACCAATTTAGTATTGGAGGGGAGCGTGGAGGGTAAAAATCGTAAAGGGAGACCAAGAGATGAATACACTAAGCAGATTCAGAAGGATGTAGGTTGCAGTAGGTACTGGGAGATGAAAAAGCTTGCACAGGATAGAGTAGCATGGAGAGCTGCATCAAACCAGTCTCAGGACTGAAGACCACAACAACAACAGCAACAACAACGAAATTTCGGAAATACATTTGTCTCGGTAGAACATACTTAAGTGATTAACATTGTGAGACAACAGATTAATGTAAGCGCGAGATAAGCCACTGCGCCGCGTGGCGTAGCCGAGTGGTCTCGGGCGCCTTGTCACGGTTCGCGCGCTTCCCCCGTCGGAGGTTCGGTTCCTTCCTCTGGCATGGTTGTGTGTCTTATCCTTAGCGTAAGTTAGTTTTGGTTAGATTAAGTAGTGTTTAAGCTTAGGGACCGGTGACCGCAGCATTTTGGTCCCACAAGACCTTTCCCCAAGTTTCCAAAAATTTAAGCCACTGCAAATGTGAAATACTGGTACATAAATAACCGATGTAACCGGCAGAATGTTGAATGCAAGCATGCAAACGAGCATGCATTGTGTCGTACGCTACAGATGGCGGAGGTCAGTTTGTGGGTCGCGCTTGGTCGATCTATACAAGGACGGTTAATGCCGTTTGTGGATGACGTTGGAGTTGTCGTCCGGTGATATCCCATACGTATTTGATTGTAGACATATCTACTGATCGAGCTGACCAAGACAACATGTTGACACTCGGTAGAGCATTTTGGGTTACAACAGCGGCGTGCGGACGAGCGTTATGCTGTTGGAAATCATACCTGCTTCTCATGAATGGCAGCACAACAGATCGAATCACCGGACTGACGTCCAAATTTGCAGTCACGGCGCATGGGGTAACCACGAGAGTGCTCCTGCTCTCATACGAAGTCGCATCCCTGACCATAGCTCCAGGTGTGGATCCAGTGAGTCTATCAAGAAGATAGGTTGGGCTCAGGTCCTCAATTGACCTCATTTTAACTAAAACACAGCCATCGCTGGCACCGAGACATCATCATCAGAAAACACAACAGAGATCCGGCGTGTTCTCCAATGAGCTATCGCTTGATACTACTTAAGTTGCAAATGATGGTGGTTTGTGGTCGTGCATCTGGTTCTGTGTTGTCCTTGAAATAACCGATTTGTGCGTTGTGTCACTGGGGTGCAAACAGCTGCTCAAATTGCTGCTGCTGATGCACTGCGATGCGCTGGAGCCGTACACCGAACGCGACGGTCATCCCTCTCGGTAGTGCCACATGGCCGTCCAGAGCCAGGACTTCTTGCGAAGCCTCTTGACCGCCTCGACCAGCAGTCATGTACAGTAGTTACATTCCTGCCACCTCTTCAAGCAGTATCCAGCTTCTCGTAGTCCGTAGCTTCTGCAATATCCAGCTTCTCGTTGTCCTGTTACACGTCCTCGTCCAAACTCAGTGAGGTATTGATAACTGGCGTCTTTGTCGCCTTAAAAGCATTCTTCACTACCATCAACTCACCACGTCCAATCTCAAAGGTAACTAACGCTCACGACAGTTGCTGCGTGTATTTCTAGCAAACCTGATTTGCATCCTCATAGTGGCGCTACTAGCGACACTCTCACGTGACTGGCGAGAAATTTGAACAGACATCATCTTTCAGATGTAGAAACACGCCTACCAACTTTCGTTTATATCGCCCAATTTCTTCTTGGTGTTGCCTTTTTTTTTCTCGTTTTTTTTAATTGTTTTCTTTTTTTTCGTCAGTATATGATGCATTTGTCATGTAATAACTGAGTGAAAGGAGGAGGTTGAGTGTGATGCTTAACGAAACATATTAGGCTTTTCTTAAAAATTAACTCTGACTAAAAGAAAAGAACAATATTCGTCACGCTCATCAGATCAATTTAATTCAACATAATTTTAAACAGTTAAATTTATATACTTTCAGAACTTCCTCAACAAGTACAAAATGCAACTACAATAACTTATAAAAGGCACCATAATAAATCATATTTAATAAAAGAAATTTATATATCCATTTCTATCTATGCATGGAAGTACTGCTGTGACACGAATGGCATTACGAGTCAATAAATTAAAACAATATTTTTTTTTACATAGGCAACAACCATGCACACTTACCAACACAATTAATAAAAATTATATTTATTGTGACGTGTCCCATCACTGAGCTCCGATTAAATACAGCAAACCAACAAGACTGGAGCCACCACGCTCATCTACACCTACATCTACATCTACACCCCGCAAATTCCCGGCGGGGTCATGGATTTTCTCTGCCTCGTGATGGCTGGGTGTTGTGTGGTGTCCTTAGGTTAGTTAGGTTTAAGTAGTTCTAAGTTCTAGGGGACTGATGACCATAGATGTTAAGTCCCATAGTGCTCAGAGCCATTTTTTACACCCCGCAAGCCACCTTACGGTGCGTGGCGGTGGGTACATTGTGCACCAGTATCCACTTTTCGTGTTCCAGTAGTGTACGTCTCGTGGGAAGAACAATTGCTGATAAGGCTCCGTGTGGACGCTAATCTCTCTAATTTTGTCTTCATGGACTGTTCGTGAGATATACTTAGCGGTATAAATACGTTGGTTGACTATTCTAGGAACGTACATCTTAAAGGAAGTCCAACGCCTCTCTTCTAGCGTCTGCTACAGGAGTTGGCTCAACATCTCCGTGTCGCTCTCGCTCTTGTTAAATGAACCTATAATCAAACGTGGTGCCCTTCTTCGTCTCTTCTCTATTCCTTCTATCAATCCTGTTAGTTACGAATGCCATACTGACGAGCATTATTCGCATATTGGCCGAGCGAGTGTTTTGTAAGCTATTTTCGTTGTTGATGGACTACGTTTCCTGAGCGTTCTCTCAGTGGATCTGCCTGGCATCTGCATCACTCTCAATAAATTTAATGTTGTCGTTCCGCACCAAATCGCCCCGCACGCATACTCCTACATATTTTATGGAAGTAAATGCTTACAGTGATTGTTCTGCAATGTTGTAACCGTACAATAAAATTAAGACAACTAGCTTGCCTTAGGCCACCCACAACAACAGTTTTCTGAACCACGACCAAGATCACAAATAAGGCCACCCAGCACTTCTGCACATGCAGTGAGTTGCACCAGGTTTTGCAGTCCCGAACAGGCGACCATTATCACATTGTATTACTCGATGGTAGAAACCGCCGTTGACGGTACAGAGCCAGCAAAACAAATAAGTCCACGCTCCACCGGAGCGGACACCGTTGACAGTCGCTACAGGTTCCAAGCTGGTGGCGAGCGAAAATTGCTATTATATGATTGCGTGGTGTCTGTTCTTTCGGACATACTCTGACCTATCCGAAATAACACCACGTACTCGTATAACTGATACGTCTCTATGAGCTATCAATCCACAATCACCAATGCTGATGCATATTTACCTTTGACCTGTAGCTGGGAATCTAAAATTAGCGAGTACGGAGGACACGGTCAGAGATGGCAGATAAGCGTTGGCGTTAGGTGGGAATGTGGGCTGGCCGGGGAGCGTGCCGAGACAGTGCGCGCATTTGCGGTAAACACTGTGTCCGGGGGGCGCACTGCCTGAGGAAACTGAAGAGTGAGTAAGAGATGCCGGGTTCGAGTCCCGGTCCAGCACACATTTTAATTCGTCGCCGCTGATTCCGTATAAAGTCCCGGTGCAGCTGACATCATCGCTACATTCCGTTTATTTTTTTCCTTCTCCCCCCCTCCACCATCAGTTTACTTATGAACTGCTGTTGTCGTTCCGCAGCAGACGGCAGGTAGCTTCGTGTAGGACGCGCCACAGTTGCACTGCCCACAGCGCCGCCCGACACCGCGTGCGGGAGGTCCAATGCATTGCAACAGTACATCTACATTTACATTTATACTCCGCAAGCCACCCAACAGTTTGTGGCGGAGGGCACTTTACGTGCCACTGTCATTACCTCCCTTTCCTATTCCAGTCGCGTATGGTTCGCGGGAAGAACGACTGCCGGAAAGCCTCCGTGCGCGCTCGAATCTCTCTAATTTTACATTCGTGATCTCCTCCGGAGGTATAAGTTCGAAAATGGTTAAAATGGCTCTGAGCACTATGGGACTTAACACTGAGGTCATCAGCCCCCGAGAATTTAGAACTACTTAAACCTAACTAACCTAAGGACATCACACACATCCATGCCCGAGGCAGGATTCGAACCTGCGACCGTAGCGGTTGTGCGGTTCCGGACTGAAGCGCCTAGAACCGCTCAGCCACTCCGGCCGGCCGAGGTATGAGTAGGGGGAAGCAATATACTCGATACCTCATCCAGAAACGCACCCTCTCGAAACATGGACAGCAAGCTACACCGCGATGCAGAGCGCCTCTCTTGCAGAGTCTGCCACTTGAGTTTGCTGAACATATCCGTAACGCTATCACGCTTACCAAATAACCCTGAGAAGAAACGCGCCGCTCTTCTTTGGATCTTCTCTATCTCCTCCGTCAACCCGATCTGATACGGACCCCACACTGATGAGCAATACTCAAGTATAGGTCGAACGAGTGTTTTGTGAGCCACCTCCTTTGTTGATGGACTGCATTTTCTAAGGACTCTCCCAATGAATCTCAGTCCGGTACCCACCTTACCAACAATTAATTTTATATGATCTTTCCACTTCAAATCGTTCCGCACGCATACTCCCAGATATTTTACAGAAGTAACTGCTACCAGTGTTTGTTCCGCTATCATATAATCATAGAATATAGGATTCTTCTTTCTATGTATTCGCAATACATTACATTTGTCTATGTTAAGGGTCGGTTGCCACTCCCTGCACCAAGTGCCTATCCTCTGCCGGTCTTCCTGCATTTCGCTACAATTTTCTAATGCTGTAACTTCTCTGTATACTACAGCATCATCCGCGAAAAGCTGCATGGAGCTTCCGACACTACTAGGTCATTTATATATATCATGAAAAGCAATGGTCCCATAACACTCCCCTGTGGCACGTCAGAGGTTACTTTAACGTCTGTAGACGTCTCTCCATTGAGAACAACATGCTGTGTTCTGTTTGCTAAAAACTCTTCAATCCAGCCACACAGCTGGTCTGATATTCCGTAGGCTCTTACTTTGTTTATCAGACGACAGTGCGGAACTGTATCGAGCGCCTTCCGGAAGTCAAGGAAAATAGCATCTACCTGGGAGCCTGTATCTAATATTTTCTGGGTCTCATGAACGACTTAAATATGAAGAACGTGTAGTATTTACAAACGCTGCACAAAACACAACCCATGTCTCGCTGTAACAAAAACATTAGAAAATGTCGGAAGCTGCATATGACGGTCTCCAGTACGCATGCTTTCCTAGATGCACTGTCCTCCAGTTACTACTCTCCCCTGTTGTTTTGACAGCCCTCGAGACCCCCGTGAAAAAAGTAATTTAGTTAAAATATTAAGTAAACAAATTTCTTTTACTTATCACGCGATTTCTTACTAAGGGATGTGTGGTTTCTCTGAGGAGAGCTACAGTAGCACATTAATAGAGACAATGGACTGGCATTCGGGAGGATTCCAGTTGATATCTCTTTCTGCCCATCCAGATTTACTATTCCCATGGTTTCCCTAACCCACTAACAAGAATATCGGAGCTATTCTTTTGAGAAGGACATGCCAGGTTTCCTTGCGGATCCCCCTTCTGTGCGAACTGATGCCACTTCAATAACTTCGATGCAGACGGTGCCTCATACCCTAACCTGCTTCCTTCCAAAAAAACTCGTCGTTGGCGAAGGATTGTTGAATCACGCTATTCGTTCCAGCTCTTTTGTAATAACAAAAATAAAAATAACAAGGAAATAAAATAACGTGGTCTAGTATCTGAACAGATGCGTCTATTTTCCCGAAGATTTTACCTGGCCAGTTCTGATTAAACTCAAATTTATCGACATGAATGTGTGGCACAATATGAACAAAAGTTAAGATTCATGATAACTTCTGGCGAAAAAGCTGTAATTGACCATCTTTAGTAACCTCTTTAATTACAACAGCGCCGTAAACACTTGTACCATGACATAAGAAATACTTCTGTGCATCACGGCACGGCTACGAACTTTGGCAAACTGAAAGTGTATGCCACACCTGATTCAATCGCAGACACTTGTCTTTCGAGGGTAAATTTTGTCCCGAAATTAGGTTTCCTTGAACGATTCACAAAATGCCCTTACAGTTTCAAATCTGCCAGCACATCTTTCCCAGTATTCAAAGTCAGTCAGGATGCCATAATGCGTATTTCGTTCTTGTGAATTTATATAAGAAAGTTGCTCTAACTTAGCGTTACTTGCTGTAAACAGGAAAACTACATGCCGTGTTCTGTCGCAATGTTATGAGCAGTGACACAACGAAGTGTTGTCTCGCATCCGGTGTTTAAAAGAACAGCAAGCTGTTCTAGCGTGGAATTCTGAAGTCTTTGGTGTTAATTAGGAGATACGTTGCACCATAAACTTACAGGTTACGCAATACTTCCAGACTACTAAGAGAACGATTGATTGTTCTGCTGTGGCCTTTTATTACAGGCATTATTGACCCTGACCATGTCTTCCGTTCTTCTTGAAGAAGGTAACACACACACGCAAGGATTAGAAATTTCAGTATTTCCCACGGCGTGACGCGGAAATCATTTGCCTTTGCCCCATGACTCAGTTATCGACCGAGCATCCTCATGGAAGAAGTTAAGTCTGACTAGGTCATTGGTGTTATGTAGCAGATATGAATAGTTAATCAAAAATGGCTCTGAGCGCTATGGGACTTAACTTCTGAGGTCATCAGTCCCCTAGAACTTAGAACTACTTAAACCTACCTAACCTAAGGACATCACACAAATCCATGCCCGAGACAGGATTCGAACCTGCGACCGTAGCGGTCGCTCGGTTCCAGACTGAAGCGCCTATAACCGCTCGGCCACACCGGCCGGCCATTAGTTAATCTTAAGCGCTTATGATATCCCGAGAATTGCTGGCCTCTGGCAGTTCTGTCTCAAATTGCTACGCGTTCTGCTTTACAAGATGGTTAACGCTCATTTTCGGAAATGAGGTGACGACATCCAAACGCTTTTACGACCCTTAGCGATTTCGCTGTCATTCGCCCACTTCCGAAAGACACCGAAGAAAACAGCGAACAGTATCTGATAGCTCTTGCTACTAAGGAGCTACAAATCCATAAGGCTCTGTCTTTGTCCAAGTGCATAAAATAGAATATTTGTCTATAATCTGCAAAGAAATTCTGTCGAATCATTTCCTTGAAGTTCTGGCAGTCTTCGTACCGCGTTACACTCCCTCTACACGACACAGATGTAGTCGTCTCGAAGGCAGAGCGCTGGACCTGAGTTCCTCATGCACCATCGTCATCTCACACGCAGAAATTTCAATAAATATTTCGAACGATTTCATAGATACCCGTGAATGTATTGACTGTGTGGTCGCCATGGAAAGTACTATTGATTCACGTATTTCCAGAATACTGTAGTTTCAGAATGAAACGAAATGGAATCAGAGACGAACATTCTAAGTAACGATGGGGCATTTTATTTCACAAATATTACTAATCATGTCAGTTTCGTTTTCAGCCAATAAGTTAAGACGATAAGGATTTTAGAAGGGCGTGAATGGAAGCGGCGCAAAAAGTCTAGCAGCTGTCGTAAAATCATTATGAAAAGCAAGCTTCGAAAATTTATTTCTGTCGTTGCTTAGGGATTGCAAGTCATTACTGCTACTGTGAAAACCGATGCACGCGACGTTCTTAGAAACATTAAGATAGTATTTGGCTTTACAAAAATTATAGCATGGTGACGTCTAATCCGTATTGCCAATTATGATAATGTTAGGACCAGGGCAACAATACCGTACCATGGACGGTTTCCTCGGAAATGCATCTCAACAAAGCCGCAGTGACCATATAACGAGACGCGCTGCACCTGAAATCTAGAAGACTTCAGCAGCAGGAGAGGACAACACGGTGCGACCGCAGCTTTGGACGGCGAGAACTTCTCACGTAAGTATAGGTAAGTACGTCTCTCCACAGGTGCGTCGCGAATACGGGTCTGCGACTCTTCACCATTGCGGCTCTTCACAAATTCTTCCCATTTGCGCCTCCAGACGCCTGGATGGCTACACACTGGCTGTGGCTACTAATATGACTCTTATGCGTCTGTGGCAGCACGAGTGTGACTTTTAGCTGTTCGGAATTATATGTCTGTGACTTTATGTGCCTAGGATTACGCGTATGGAAATGCTACGTGTTCGTTCTCTTCACGTCTGCCAAGCAATTCTGTTGCGACTGTACACTGCGCGACGCCGAGTCTACGCTTCGCATCCACAAGTCTACGCTTCGCATCCACGAGTCTACGCTTCGCATCCACGGGTCTACGCTTCGCATCCACGAGTATACGCTTCGCATCCACGAGTCTACGCTTCACATCCACGAGCCTACACTTCGCATCCACGAGTCTACGCTTCGCATCCAAGAGTATACGCTTCACATCCACGAGTCTACGCTTCGCATCCACGAGTATACGCTTCGCATCCACGTGTCTACGCTTCGCATTCCACGAGTCTACGCTTCGCATCCACGATTCTACGCTTCGCATCCACGAGTCTACGCTTCGCATCCACGAGTCTACGCTTCGCTTCCACGAGTGTACGCTTCGCATCCACGAGTCTACGCTTCGCATCCACGAGTCTACGCTTCGCATCCACGAGTCTACGCTTCGCATCCACGAGTCTACGCTTCGCATCCACGAGTCTACGCTTTGCATCCACGAGTATACGCTTCGCATCCACGAGTCTACGCTTCCCATCCACGAGTCTACGCTTCGCATCCACGAGTCTACGCTTCGCATCCACGAGTCTACGCTTCGCATCCACGAGTGTACGATTCGCATCCACGAGTCTACGCTTCGCATCCACGAGTCTACGCTTCGCATCCACGGGTCTACGCTGAACATCCACGAGACTACGGCACCCTACGCGTCTGCAACTCGAGACTACGGCACCCTACGCGTCCGCGACTCTACGCTACACGTCCAGAAGTCTGCGCTATGCGTCCACGAGTTTGCGATTTGCCTCGGCCGAGTTAAGCTCTGGCTTGGCCCGTCATTGGTCCGCCTAGGACAGGCTGCACCACGCGTCGGCCTGACGGGCCCTGTATCCTGCTGAGGCCTGCCGACCTTTTAAGGTTTTGTTGCCGGCCTGTTCAGGCAGTGCGCAGGTCATGTTGCAGGTTCAGAGCTTCGGGAAGTCGAGGCCGCAGACGAGTGGGCGTATGGCGTGGACGAGAGTGGGCGCACGGAGTCTGCGAGCGGACGCGCAGCGTCTGGTGGACGAGTGGCTGCCACGCATCTGCAATCCTACGCATCCGTGACTCTGCGTCGCATCGGCGCCTATTCGCTACGCGTCGGCCACACTACGCAGCAGCGACTCTACCCACTCCACCTACTCTAAGAGTCTGCCACGCACCGCTGACCCTGAGGACGACGCCTTGCATAACAGCTCATCGTGGTCCCCCAGTTCCGACCAGGGTTTTCAGGAGGTTTCCCTTGGTTGTAAGGCGAATGCCGGAACTGTTCACCTCCTCCCATTGATATAGACACAACTCATGTAAAGAAGAAAGTGAAAAATAAACTCAATAAGCTTACTTTGCCTTGTCAATTAATTTGGCATTTATATGTTGAGTATAGCCTGTGCCTGAGGCAGGAAGCTTCATCCGATGCTGTAGTATGCACCAATGATGTACAAAGTTCTACCAAAAAAGGGTGAAAAATTTTCATATTGGTAAAACAGGTGTAAAACAGACATACAAAGCTGCTTGGTGAATCTGATAGGTTCGCTGGCTGGCTTGTGATTATGATTGAGAGACATAAAAAATCTACCTGATACCCACTCAGTTTTTTACAATTTTACCAGCCAAACATACCTGCTACCCAACTGTTCAGGTTTCATCGAAACGTCAAAGTGTTCTCTGGACTAAGCTATTTCTGCACCTGAGAACATATTTACAGCACTGAAGAGCCCATGACTACAGGAAACGTCCTCTTTAAGTTTTACTATGACGATACAGATTATAGACGAATATCTGTGTTTAGACTGAGCTCGTATGAGGGGCAATTTTTTTTTTTTTTCAGTCTGACTGGTCGCTAAATGAAAACCATAGCTGCCGCTCCGACTTGAACATTTGTCGTAGCGTGGTACCAATTTTCCAAAACCCTAATCACATAAGGCACCAGGCTGTGATTTCTGCCAATTCCCTAAGCTGGTCAGCAGCTCATAGTCTGTACCAAAATGCTGTCCTCGAAGCCAACGGTTCATGTGAACGAAAAGATGAAAACCAGAGAGAGCCAAGTTTGGTCTGCAAGGTGATCAAATAGTTCCGACCGAAAACATTGCGGGAGCTTCTTCGTTGCTCCTGCACTGTGCGACCGAGAAATGTCACGAAAAATGAACCGCCTGACAGTTACGTTATATGGGCTGCATGAAATCAGACGATGCCTCTCAACAGGACTTCGTACTTGAAGGAGACCTATTTCCTAAACACCTTTACGTGCTCACTGTGTGCTCAGAACTAAGAAGTACGACGTGACGCGATACGGGCATACTAGAGACACTGCGAAACACATCTGCGCAAATCTTCACCAGATTTCCACTGTGGTGTCAATTTCGCGACCGGTAGGAAGTTGAAAGAAATAGCCTTCATAGTATAGCTGCGTATTCGGTACAGCTTACTAACATGATTTATATATTCAGCACAAGTAAACAAATTAAAAACAACCGCTGGCCGTTTATCTAGTTCAGAGGATTATCTGCGTAATGTGTAGATGTTTGGCCGAAGCGTATTTTACAGCTTTTGTCAACGACTTCTGCTTAAATTATGTCTCCTCTTACATTCACTTACAAAGCAAATAAAAAAGTTGTGCGACATGTGAAACATATTCAGCAGTCAGTACCAACTTGTCAAAATTGCTACAGTGTCATGAACACTAAAGCGTTCAGTTCCTTGATAAATTACACCACTGCTCGTATAGTGCAAGTGAAAAAAGTCTGTCACAACTTGTAACATTATGTGATTGCCTTATCATTTTAAATCATTCACTAATCGAGCAGTCGCTCGGCAACAGCTACAGTTAGCAAATAATGTTGCGAGACTGTAAAAGGTGAACGACCTGTGACGTAACTTGTTTATTGTCGAAGCGCCGTCAGAGATGCTGTGAGTTATTGACTTTGAAAACCGCGGCGCGAAAAACGGACAGAAGAAGAACACTTTTTTACACATTTTTTTTAGATGTACGAGATATTCTCGATGAACAGTTACTCATTCTTCTCTTGTCTCCTGTAACGTGTGTCGGACGCGCATGTCTTGCCGCCGAATCATTATTGTTAAAAATAATATTGTTCTAGTGTAAAGTAAATGTGTAGTACTAAAAGTGCCTAGTAGTAGATTTATTGTGCGACGTGTATGTGAAAACGTCAAAGGAATTGTTTTCATTACGAGAAGTGCCAGTCAAAACGTCGTCCATGTTAAATCCTTCAATGCAGTGTAAGTTCGTCTATTAATTGCCATAAATTCAGATTTAAATGGAACTGGTGTATGGACTATTTATTTAATATAGAATCTATGTCTCACTCCTTCATGAAGTTATTTAATTTTCTTTATGTTTCTGCCAAATAGAGAGTTCACAGTCACGAATTCTTTCGTCGAAATCGGACGGAAGTTGTATGCGGCGAAATATTTTCTCCGCGCCACATTCTACTGGTAAATGCATGATAAACTACGGTCCCTTAGGAAATTCATGTTGAGCTATCCAAAAATAATTATATTTTGAATAGGCATTTACTCTCTTCCGCAATGCAACTTCCGACTGATCAGACGATCCAACAAGAAACACTGATCAGACGATCCAACAAGAAACTGCCGCACATGGTCGGCGTTCACAGATATGTTTCCACCGCTGATTATAGCTATATGTTACAGCACAAAAGTAAACATATTGTTATAATTAGCGGCTACGAACAGGGACATTAATAACTATATGTTTATGTATACACATTACGTAAACATATCGTTATAATTGGCGCCCGCACAGGGACCCGAATTAAAAAAAAAAAAAACTTAAAGGAATAAAAATTTATGTAAGATAGGCATTGTGGAAATATTCATAAATAATTGTAGCTAATCTTGTGCTTTTTATTTGTTACATGACATCAAACGCCATCCAATAAAATTTCCATTGAGCGAAAGAAACGAGATATTCAGAGAAAATTACGGAAGAGAGATTTTTTTTGGAACAGAATTTGTGCGAAAATCTAGTTGCAACGCCCAAGGCAGTCATCAACAACGTAAGTTAAAATTTCGTTAGCCATAGCCAAGCTTCCTTAATTTCATCCGACATTAATCAATTTGTGACGATCTTTAGTAGTTGCAGTAAAAATTTGCTGTGAATTCAGTAGATTGCATTTAGTAGAGTAGAAATTTTTTCAAGGATTGTTTAAATTACATTGTTGTGTATTGCATATCAATCGTTTTTAAATGTCCGCTGCCTGTTCACGGAGCTGACCAGCCTTAGTTTTCATTTATTTTGACCAGTGTGCAGCCATACTTTCTTTACGGTCCAGAATAGTCTCTTGTTCTCGTGACGTGCAACTCCCGACATTCTGAACTAGGACGTAGCAGTGACAACCGACTCGCAACCGATTAATTACATCTCTGTCGACAGCTGACGGCCGTAGCTCAAACGATGTGCTTCATGGTTCCGTCCTGAGCGCCATCCTCTGTGCAATCACCATTAATCCTGTTATGGCCCGTCTCCGGTAGGGCATCTCAGGCTCCCTTTTCGTTGATGATTTTGCCGTATACTGCACTTGTCTTTTGGCGGCGCAGTTGGTTTCTTCCACACTCTTTACATCTTGGGCCTCTTGCTCTTCCGTTCGTTGAAACTACGGAATTCCTGAGGCTCACGTTCGACAGAAAACTTTCTTGGACGACCCACGTGTCTTATCTGAAAATCCTACGTGTTCTCAGTGGTACTTCCTGGGGAGCGGATCGGACCACCCTCCTCCGTTTGTACCGGTCCCTTGACCGTTCAAAACTAGCCTATGGATGTTTCGTTTATGCATGTGCGTTTCCGTCCATCTTATGCCGCCTCAATACAATCCAACATCGTGACATTCGTTTGGCCACTTGCACCTTTTACACTAGCCCGGTTGAGAGCCTGTATGCAGAAGTTGCAGATCTACCTCTGTCATACCGTCGTGATTTTCTCCTCGGCAAATACGCATGTCGTTTGTCTGCCACGCTAGGTCACCCATCCTAAGCCTCCTATGACTCTTTGGGAAGCCAGTATGGGAACGCGTTTCTATTCCCTGTTACCTCCTGGGGTTTGCTTTCGGCTGTTGCTACAGCAGCTTAACTTCACTCTACTTGCCACTTTCACAAAGGGTGTGAACCCTTCACTACCTTGGCTTCGTCCGGCGGCTCGTATCCACCTTTACTTTCTAAGAACACTATTTCAGACACGCTCTATAGCCGTAAGTTTCTCGACCTTCACTCGGATCTTCCCGATAGTACCTTTGTGTACACTCATGGCTCTCGTACTGACGGTGGTGCCGGATATGCCTTCGTCATTGGCAACGACCATTTTCGCTATCGGCTTCCAGAACACTGCTCGGTATTTACAGCGGAGCTGTTCGGCTTGTATTAGACCACGCAGTATACCCAGCGACACAAGTTTTTCAATCTTCGTCATCTCCTCCGACTCTCACAGTACCCTTCAGAGGCTATCCGTGCTCTACACCGTCCTCCCTAAGTGCAACGGGCTCAGGAAAGCTTTCACTTGCTCACTCTTGATGGAGCCATTCTGATGATTATGTGGATCCCTGGTCACGTCCTTCTGACAGGAAACGAGGCCGCTGACGCTGCTGGCAAGGCTGGAGTCCTCGTACTTTTGCCCGCTAGTTCCTCCATTCCCTCCAGTGACCTCTGTGTTACCGTCTGTCAGCAGGTGGTGTCACTTTGGCATCACTATTGGTTTTCCCTTTATGGAAACGAGTTCCCAGGAATTAAACCTCTTCCAGAGGCTTGACCGACATCCCCTCGCCGTGAGGAGATCATTTTAGCTACATTGCGTATTGGACACTGCCTTTTTAGCCATCGCCAATTGCTAAGTGGTGATCCGCACCACTTTGTGCTCATTGTCATCAACGTTTGACGGTTCACCATTTCCTGACGGCATGCCCTATTTTTAAAAACTTACGTTCTAATTTATGTTTGCAGTCTGAATTATCCGTCGTTTTAGCGCACTACCGGTGGGATGTCGCCGGCGTTTTACTTTTTATCCGTTCTAGCAATACGGCGTAGGACATTTAATCTTTAGTCCCGGACCTCTGTTGTCTCTATGGCGTATTTTATGGACATTTCTCCAAGTCCTTGTTTTTAGCTGTCTTTCCTTCCGTCGATTAGGCTTAATGATAAGGACATCACACACATCCATGCCCGAGGCAGGATTCGAACCTGCGACCGTAGCGTTCACGCGGTTTCAGACTGTAGCGCCTAGAACCGCTCGGCCACTCCGGCCGGCTAGCTCCTTTTCGTCTTCGTTTTCTACAGTTCTGATATGGACGCGCATGGCCCAAGTTGTTTTTGCACCCTAAAACAAAACAAAACATGTTGCATAATTAGAATATATAACCAGTATATTACACTTCCTTCATTTCAAAGAAAGCGAGTTTACGATGCTACTACACTTAAGCCAGTGACATTTGGCAGTTTGGGAATATCAACAGATCTAATTTTGATGGATAGGTCTATAGCCTCAAAGGTCCGTCGTTTCAGTTTTTTAATACGTTTCAGGATTTGCTATGTTCGCGTCTACTAGGACAGAAAATTAAAATAACGTTGTGTTCCTTACTAAAAACGTGAAATTCATAGTAACTCATCTGCTACACTGTAATACGCAAATGAACATTCGGCGTGTCACATTATTTAATTGCATATCTAGAAATTCTGTGAATATAATTAGCTGATGTTTCAGTACACAACTGCATCTAAGTCTACGTGAGTACTCTATAACTCATACACAAGTGTCTGGTAAAGGGTTCACACTATTTCTTAGCGTTCCACAACCAAACAGTGTGCGAGAAAAAAGAACTCTTGACTTAAATCCTTCCGTGCGAGCTCTGATTTCTCTTCTTTCATTACGATGCTCATTTCTCCCTATGTAGGCTGGTGTCAACAACATACTTCCACATTCCGCACACCAGATCTACAGAAGAGGACGGATAACCATAGTGTAGGGAGTATCTTTAGTGGATCTGTTGCGTCGTCTAAGTGTCCTGGCAATAAAACACAGTCTTTGGTTCGCTTCCGAGCGACATTATCTATGTGATCGTTTAAGTTTAAGTTGTTCGGGATTGTAATCCCTAGATATATATTGCACTGACAGCCATTATGTTTGTGCGATCTACCGTGTAACCGAAATTTAACGGTTTCTGTTAAGAACTCATATGGCTGACCTCATAGAGTTCATGGATTAGGATCAACTGCCACTTTTTTCACCATACAGATGTCTAGCTTAAGTTACTACGAATTGTGACCTTTCTGAAAGGAAATCATGAATCCAGTCTCACAACTGAAACGAAATTCCATACACAAGCAATTTGATTGCATCATGTTGCTTATGAGGAACGATGTCGAAAGCGTTGCGAAAAATCCAGAAATATCGAATCAATTTGAGGTTCCCTGTCGATAGCACTCATTACAGCGTGAGATTAAAGATCTAGTTGTGTTTAACAAGACCTACATTTTCTGAATCTATGCTGACTATGGGTCCACATATCGTTTTATTTGAGGTCATTCATAATGTAATTCTATATATTCTACAAAATATATTCTGCGGAGCATGGTGGGGATGTTAGCAACTTACCTGTCCACCCAGAGCGAGAGAAAAATGTCTGCATGGCACTGCACGCGCCCTAATCCCTCTTACTTCATCATCATGACCCCTACGTGAGATATGATGGAGACAACAGATTTGTTGAAGACTATTTTTCGAATACCGGTTCTCGAAATTCACCCAATGGGTTTTCGCTTGGACTGTACTGAGCTGATGCGATCTTAGTTTCTCGTTTCTCGACGTCTGCTTCTACGTCTATTTTATAAGGACTCGCGACACAGTGGCAATCCTCTTGAATTGTTTGCACCAACAGCTTTGTATGTGACTGCCGTTAAAGATACAACGCTTCTTCCAAATTCCTTTCAATAAAGCAAAGTTTTCCAGTCCCATTTCCTACCACCGATTTCCCGTATGCCTAGTGTTACAAGGTATTCAAACAGTGTGACGGGCTCCAAAACTTCATGAGCAATCATGTAACCGGATGCTATCGGGTATTATTCAAAAAGAAAACTTAGGAAACTGTGTCATGTAGTGCACCAAAAACAATAAACTAATCCATTATGCGTTCACTTAGAGCGTCTAGTGACAATACATTCTTCCATAAGACACCACTGTCAGCGAACAATCTGAGAGTGCTTTCAATGACACCTGAAAAATCGTTTTTGTATATTCGGAACATTAGCAGTTGTGTGGCAGTTCATAATAACACAGCTCCGATGTCACTTTCATGTTTCGTGAACTTTGACCTTGGGTTCAAAAAGAGAAACACTTTTGGTGCCAATTACATATTCGAGAGTGACTACACAACGGCTTACTTTCATGAAAAGTGATTACATACTGTAGGTAACGTAAATCACTGACATGCTCGTCAATGGAACATGACTGACCGGTTGTTATAAGGATTCCAAAGGTCTTGCCACAGCGGTAACACCGGTTCCCATTAGATCACCGAACTTAAGCTCTGTCAAGCTTGGCTAGCACTTGGATGTGTCACCGTCCTGGTCTGCTGAGTGCTGTTGGCAAGCGGGGTGCACTCAGCCCTTATGAGGGCAATTGAGAAGCTCCTTGATTGAGAAGTAGTGGCACCGATCATGAAAACTGCCAACGGCCTGGATTGTGGTGTGCTGACAACATGTCCCTCCGTATCTACATCCGGTGACGCATAAGGTCTGAGGATGACACGGCGGCCGGTCGGTTCCGTTGGGCCTTAAAGGCCTGTTCGAGTTTGTTTGTTCTTCTTTGGATATTATATGGATGCAGGAGGCGCTCTCAATATTAGTGACACACAAGTCTATGGATCAGAGGTCATGGGTACTTATACGGATGTTGCGGACACTGAAAAATTAACCAAGCATGTGGTGCAGTGGCTGAACCACTGGAATCGCATTCACGAGGACGGCGGTTTGGATCCCCCTTCCAGTCACACAGATTTATGTTTCCCGTGGTTTTCCTACATAGTGCAATAAAAGCTGGACTGATTCTTTTCAGCAGGACACGGCTGATTTTCTTCTCCAAACCCAGCTTGTTGTCCTATCAAATGACCTAATCGTCTGAGGGATGTTAAACCTTGATCTTCCATCTTCTTCCTCAATGGTAAAATTACTAAAGTAATCGTCAGTGGATCGCGAAAGAACACACTTTGGGAAACCAGCTTGTAATTCAAGGTGGTTTCCTATTGATCTGTAGTAAGTATGTAGGTGCTTTGAAACTTCTAGAAGAGCGAGAGCGGACTGAAGGTTGAACACAGACTTAACAGTAAGCATCCGTTGCGTGCGGCTGCTGCTGAAGACACTGGGCTCACATTTGGCGGCTGTCACAAGCATGAGGTGAGGCCAGTGTTTCTCAACGCGAAACTCTCCGCCTGCTGCCTCTGTCTCAAATAGGGCCGCCGAAAGAAAACCTCTGAAGAATATAACATGCACCTTAAGATAGGCTACTCGACTTGCATCATATGCACGAGGGATACACGATATAAATTGTGTTGCCTGTGTGATGACTGGGTGTTGTGTGATGTCCTTAGGTTAGTTAGGTTTAAGTAGTTCTAAGTTCTAGAGGACTGATGAACATAGATGTTAAGTCTCATAGTGCTCAGAGCCATTTGAACTATTTTTTGTGTTGCCTGTCTTAAGATGCATGAAGTACACTAATACAAAACAAAACAAAAAAAAAGAAAGAGGAAAGACGCGACCACGAAGGAATTATCCAAATGGGACGGAAATCGGTAGATGTGATGAACATGTACAGACAAACAAATAATTACAATTTGAGAAAAATGAATGACTTATTCAAGAGAAAGAGCTTCACAAACTGAGCAAGTCAATAACCCGTTGGTCCACCTCTGGTCCTTATGAGAGCAGTTATTCGGCTTGACGTTGATTGACAGAGATGGTGGATGTCCTCCTGAGGGATATCTCGGCAAATTCTGTCCAATTCGCTTGTTAGATTGTCAACTCACGAGATTGTTCGACGGCCTTGTCCGTAAAGCTCCAAACTTTCTTAATTGGGGTGGGCGTGGGGTGGGGGGTAAGATCCGGCGACCTTGCAGACCAATGCAACCACGAAGGCAAGCAGTAGAAAGTTTCGCCGTGCGGCGGTCATTATCTTGCTGAAATGTAAGCCCAGAATTGCTTGCCATGGAGGGCAACGAAGTGGGGTTTCGAATTATCGCCGACGTGTCGCTGTGGTTGTAAAGGTGCCTCGGATGATGTCCAAAGGCGTCCTGCTTTGAAAAGAAATGGCGCCCCAGACTCCCAGTTACCGAGCCTTATCTCGGGCGACAGTCAAGTTATTATCCTACCGCTTTCCGGGACTTCGTCCGGGAATCTTATTGGGTGTAGTAGAACTGTCATTAGCGATTAGTCCCTCTTCAAACTGGGCCCCAACGACTAGCGAAGACGTGCCTGGAGATGGACCTGATAGCGGCGGGATACCAACCTGACTGTCGTCTGCCATACAGCGCAACAACCAGGAGTTATGGTCTGGGGTGGTATTTCTTTTCATAGCGGCCTCCCCTGGTTGTCATCCACGACAACTTTACAACATAGCAATACGTTGGCGATATTCGACACCCCGTTTTGTTGTCCTTCATGGTAAGCCATTCTGCGCTTACATTTCAGCAAGATTATGCACGCCGACACATGCCGATAGTTTCTACTGTTTATCTTCGTGCTTGTAAAACTCTGCTTTGGCCAGCAAGATCGCCAGATCTCAATCTATAAACTGAGAACGTTTGGAACATTATGGGCAGGTTCCTCCATCCATCTGCAGATTTTGACGATTTAACGCACCAGTTTGACAGGAGGACATCCAACAACTCTATCAATTAATAGCAAGCCGAATAACTGCTTGAATAGGGTTCAGATGTGCACTAGACCATTACTGACTTGCTCAGGTTGTGAAGCGCTTTCTCTTAAATAAATCATCCGGCCGGAGGGTCGAGTCCTCCCTCGAGCAAGGGTGTGTTTGTAGTTCTTAGTATACGTTAATTTAAGTAGTGTGTAAGAATAGGGACAGATGACCTGAGCAGTTTGATCCCTTAGGAATTCACACACATTTGAAAATTTTTCCGACCCATTCGGATAATTTCTTCATGGTGCGTAGTAATTTTTGTTTTTAGAGTGTATTTTCAGGGCCAGTTTTATTCTACCCATCCTGTATCTCACGATAAGTTGATCAGCACGAACCATCTGGTTATACTCTATGGTCAAGGCTGTATCCATTCTGACCAGGTATCATCTACTACTCTTGTCTTCAGAAAACCACAATACAACATCTAAGCTCGCTGGATAAAATATCAGTTTCCGTTTTAAAGCATCACTCTGCTCTCCCTGGGGCGCTGTAGATGATGCAGAACAGAGGTACCAGGCGGTGTTGTGACTAGGGATGTTGATAAAATATCGAGTTATAGATATTTTTCACTGGAATATCGATACTGATCATACATTTCTTCCTCCAACATATCGATATATCGCCATCGAAGTGGCAATATCGAGCGCTGATATTTTTATTTTATATTTTATTTTCTCGCAATTTTCGATAAATGAATGGAGTTGATCTTTCGAAATTGTAGTAGAACATACTTTACTTTCACTGTGTGAAGGAGTCTTACTACATTTTGAGCTTTCGTCACGTCCAGTCTTTCTCTTTGAATGTATGAAGCACGTATAGAATGGCACAAAGAAGTAGTCCCATTGCACTGAGTGCGTGGCGGCGTGAATGGAATACTAACACATAATAATATGTAGAGATCTAGGCAAATGAAGAAAAAGGGGTGTTGTAAGAGGAGTGTGGGAGAATAATATTAGAAGTTTCCTATGAGTAACCTGTTAATAGTTAATAAATAAAATATATTATATCGTAATTGGATAATAAAAAGGGTACTTATGATTACATTAATGCGTGTCAATAATTGTGTCTGTATGAGGTATGAAGAGGGGTATTGATTCACCATAAAAGTAGTATGTCTCAGAGAGACGGAGGTGTTAGTGAATCAGTGATTAGCAGTAATTAACAGGTTACTCACAGGGAACTTCTACTATTATACCTTGGTTAAGGATCGCCCTCCCAAATCCCACACTCCTCTTACAATACCCCTCTCTCTCCATTTCCCTAGATCTCTACGTATTATTATCTGTTAGTATTCTTATTTTTGACTAGGTATGATTTGAATATACCAATATATATATATATATATATATATATATATATATATATATATATATATACATATATATATATATATATGTATATATGTATATATACTGTCATTCAGTCAAGATGGTGTGCTCAGTAATGAAACAAAGTAGAAGGTTCTGCCAGAAATATCGACTCTTAATCAATGTGTCTAAGAGTGTATTTTAATACGACAGTATGTCATCTTAGGCGATTTATAACACTTGTAAGCAAGCGCAGGAGGAGGGAGGGAGGATCAAAGTTGGTAGGAGGGGTAGATGGAGGGGAGGAGGGCATCATCAGGGAGGGGGAGCTGGCGGAAGCCACCTTGGGAGAGGGTAAGGAGGGTTGAGAGATGGAGACCGGGTGGGACGTGCGAATACAGGCGCGGCAGCGGGCGGGGTTGGGAGAGGATCGGTGAGACGAGCGGGTGAGGAGGATCGAGTTTGCGGGAGGTATATAGGATCCGTATCTTTTCAAGGAAAAGGAGGAGGTGGGGAAGGGGATGAGATCGTACAGGATCCGCGTGGGGGAGGGGAGACGGATGCGATAGGCGAGGCGGAGAGCATGACGTTCAAGGATTTGGAGGAATTTATAAAAGGTAGGGGGGGCGGAGATCCAAGCCGGATGAGCATAACAAAGGATAGGGCGGATGAGGGATTTATAGGTGTGGAGGATGGTGGAGGGGTCCAGACCCCACGTACGGCCGGAGAGGAGCTTGAGGAGACTGTCGGGAGCGTGCCTTGGCTTGGATTGTCCGGAGGTGGGGAGTCCAGGAGAGGCGGCGGTCGAGAGTGACGCCAAGGTACTTAAGGGTGGGAGGGAGGGCGGTAGGACGGCCATAGAGGGTGAGACAGAAATCAAGGAGGCGGTAGGAAAGGGTGGTTTTGCCTACAATGATCGCCTGGGTTTTTGAGGGATTGACCTTGAGCAACCACTGGTTGCACCAAGCGGTGAACCGGTCAAGATGGGATTGGAGAAGGTGTTGGGAGCGCTGTAGGGTGGGGGCCAGTCTGACTGTTCAGGGGTGCTTATAAGGACGAGTTGGTGGAGTGCTACATGAGTCACATGAGTTCCGATTGGTGGAACATTGTCTCATGTTGTCTGGCGAAGTAGTTCCCTGTTTATTCGGAAAGCTTGTTATTGTTTATTTCCACTGGCGATGTTTCGGTTTGCGCTCTTGGAGGGAGGGCCGCATCTCGTGGTCGTGCGGTAGCGTTCTCGCTTCCCACGCCCGGGTTCCCGGGTTCGATTCCCGGCGGGGTCAGGGATTTTCTCTGCCTCGTGATGGCTGGGTGTTGTGTGCTGTCCTTAGGTTAGTTAGGTTTAAGTAGTTCTAAGTTCTAGGGGACTGATGACCGTAGCAGTTAAGTCCCATAGTGCTCAGAGCCATTTTTTTTGGAGGGAGGTCAGCAGCCCATCTTACTTGTCGGTTGTGTGGGCCCTCTAACTGATAAGGGGCCACTACAACAGAAACTTCATAAGTCGATTTATATTGGCAAATTCTTTGTAAATTTGACCAGATTTTGTAATCACTAAAATAATATCACATACCCTGCCAACCCGTGTACTTTCATTTCGTTTCCTCCTCCTTCTCCTCCAGTTCTTCAGGATGCTTCACTTTTTATCTGGCAATGTAGTTGTTTTATGCAGAATTAGATTTCTCTGTAAAAGTTGTGATTAGTCGTGGATGACATTTACGGAGATTTCTGAGTTTTAACTGAGACTACACAGTACTGCATAGCACACTAATGTAACCACCACGTACATCCGACGCCAACGTGAAATAATAACTCAAAGACAGCAAGTGGCAATACTAGCAGTGGAGGGTATATAAAGCGTGCCAGGAGGAGTCGGGAAGCAGTGCAGTCGTTGTCATAATGAGGAAGCCCAGCGATCATTGGCTTTCGGGTAAAGGATGGAAGCACTTCCGAAGCGCCTGAGTTTGTAAACTATCCGTTTAGTTAAAGTATATCTTGCATGGTAAAATGGCTCTATCCACAACCGACACCGAGGCAACTGTGGTTCACCATTCACTTCGAAAGGTGCGGTGGATCAACACAAGTGTGCGCCTATCCTTTGGGACCATGTCCACCCCTACATGCCGTTACTTTTTCCTCAGTATGAGGGCATCTAACAGCAGGAAAATGTAGTCCGTCACACTGCTCGCAACGTACGTGTGTGGTTCGAAGACCACCAAGATGAGTTTACCGTACTTCCATAGCCTCCAAAATCCACGGATTTAAACCCGAATCGACAATCAGCAGGACCACCTCGACAGCGCTGTTCGCGCCGTGGATCAGCTGAGAAACCTAATGCAACTCGGCACGACACTGGAGTCTGCTTGGCTCCATATCCCTGTCGGTATGTTCCAGAACGTCACTGACTCTCTTCCTGCACGCCTCTTACTGCAGAAGATGGTCACTCGAACTTTTAGTAAGAGGTCAGTGTATTTGAGCAAACATTCAGAACCGTTAAACAAAGTGTGTTGTATCACACTGCTCATTGTCTAATAGTAAACATGGTTCTCTGAATAACAAGTGAGTTCAAATCTTAAACTGTCTGTTAGAAAGAGAGAGAGGTGAGGTACTATAATTGTGAATGGATTAGTGTAAACTGTATTTTCGTACTTTCATATCTGTAACTGCGTGCTACGACAGAGTTGGTAGCAAAGTTTATTTACTCAAACTGGCAACATAGAACAATTTTTTTATTGAAGTATTTTTCTTGATTAAATAATTACAGCCAGAGCCAACGACATGAAAATGCTTTACTGTGACGAAGCTGCTAAATCATATACCAAGAAGACACGTGTATCAGCAGGTTTTCAACAGATTTCTGAACTGAGGAAAATTATGCGTCAATTCCGGGTAGGTTGTTCTTCTGAAGAACTCACAGATGTGAGTAGTTTCGAAGTTAGCAGAAAGAGGTAAGAGAACGCTCCGCTACACCACACCAAACGCAGTTTGGCTTTTAATCAGTTTCTCCTTTCTTATTATGGTGAAAATACGTTAGAAATTTTTTCATGAGCATACAAGTAATGAGATGATGTCATGCAAGCTGTTTCAGTTTCTTCTACCCGTTTTAAATAAATCAGGTATTATGCCCCGATATTTTACTATTTTTTGATCATTAACATTTCTTCGCATATGTGCTCATTGACAGGTTTTGGTTAGGAGACAGAAATAATCTATCCATTTCGAATTTGGCTGAAAGATTAACTTTTTCGTCCTGGTTAATATCAGCTGTGAGTTTACTTCAAAGCTGACTGCCCATCGAAGGCAGTAGCAAACAGATGACAGTTGCAAGCATACAAAATATTCCTGATGTGACAGAAAAAGAAATGGTTGTCGTGAGACAACTGACGGCATACAGTTTACCAAGTGACAACCTTCATTCTAGAAACGACGTATTGTTACGTGTTTAATTTCCGTTAACGTCCGCCCCGATAGCTGAATGGTCAGCGTGACGGACTGCCGTCCTAGGGGGCCCGGGTTCGATTCCCGGCTGGCTCGGGGGTTTTCTCCGCTCAGGGACTGGGTGTTGTGTTGTCTTAATCATTATTTCATCCCCATCCTGCGTGCAGGTCGCTCAATGGGGCGTCGAATGTAATAAGACCTGCACCAAGGCGGCCGGACCTGCTCGTAAGGGGCCTCCCTGCCAATGACGCCAAACGCTCATTTCCCTTTCCGTAAACAAAGTTAGGGCATGGACTGATATAAAAGTAAAAAGGAGAAATGCTTGACTAAATGAATCTGCGACCTTCAGCAAGAAACAAACGCACTCTGAAATGTTTCTATTTTTGTTACAAAGAAAAAAAAAAGGGACGAAAGAAGGTTCGGCTGATATGTCTCCTTCCTACATACTGATCCGCTCGTACTGCTTTCGAAAGTCGAGATATTGGTCACGTGTTTCAAGAACTAAGTTATTTTAGTGACGTCATTCGCCAGTGTCTAGCTGCGCGGGGTATCCATGCGATCTCAGGCGTGTTGCCACGGTTCGCGCGGCTCCCTCAGTAGGAGGTTCGAGTCCTCCCTTGTGCGTGTGTGTGTGTGTGTGTATGTGTGTGTGTGTGTGTGTGTGTGTGTGTGTGTGTGTGTGTGTTTGTGTGTGTGTGTTCTCCTTAGCGTAAGTTAAAGTTAGAATAAGTAGTGTGTAAGCCTAGTGACCGATGACCTTAGCAGTTTGGTCCCATAGAAGTTATCACAAATCTCCCATTTTTGCCAGTGTCTACAGCTAATTTTCTCCGTGGTCGCAATGTGTAGTGCTCTCGTCTTGAGCTTGGCACGCTCTTCTTCTGCACTCACCAGGGCGACCGGAACTCTCGCTAGAATAAAATGCACAGCCAAGCAGCAAACGCGAGCGTTTCTGTACAGTTGGCTGGCCGCGACTTTATTGGACTTACGCTGGAGCGCTTGTTCCGGAATAACAAAGCGCGAACCAAACGGATCTGCGAGAGCAGAATTATTCTGCAACGTGGCGACGCTAGAAATGGCGCCTGAGATAAAACGGAACGGCTTTCACAAAAAGCCTCATATAACGGCCAATAAAAAGTGCAAAAAATGCTCTGTTATCGCCGGCGGGCACACAGAGACGGCGAGGTGTTCACGTGGGGACGTGGAATAAATTAATGCTGAATTTTCTCCTCCCTTTCATGTCTCTTTACGAGGCACTCACAAATTGTAGTTTTATCAAAGGAAATAATGTGGGTTCCTCCGCGGATCTGCACCTGTGTTCGAGCTGTCATTAATATTGTACTAGCTGTATCGAGCAGCGTGAAACTCGAGCTGCATCCGGCGAACACGGTGAAAAGAGCAATTCGTGAATTTTAGGGACAATCAATCTCACTGGAAGCTATGGTCTTTCACATGGAAAGGAAGGAAGTTAGATATTGACGAACTGTCGACATCTAGGTCTTTATATCTACAATTTTGCTCCGTAAGCCACCTTACGATGTGTGGCGGAGGGTTCTTTTGGTACCACAATTTTCCCCTCTCCCCCACGGTCCCCTCTTCCCTCTTTCCCTTTTCTGTTCTTAAGTGGTGCTTAGGAAGAATGATTGCCTGTAAGCCTCCGTATTAACTTCGCTATATCCGATTTTCTGTTTTGATCATTTCTGATTAAAAGTATTCGGCCGCTGCCAAGTAGTGCAGAAAGGGCCACTACATGTCATGTGACGCAGACCCGCCGGTGTGAAAGGAGGTGGGGCGTATTGTCAGCAGAGAATCAGTACCAACACATTGTGTCAGTTATGATAGCCCAGTGACATCGAAGGTGGACTTGTCACTGCATTTCACCCAAGTAACAATTCTATTCATATTTCAATCTTTCTAAACGTCCCAAATTCAACGGTTGGTGATGTGATTGAGAAATGAAAACCGTAACTTTTCAATACACGTTCGTTTTGTTGAGTATCAGAGACCCGATAAACTACAATTCCGAACACAATTCAAAGAAGTTAAAATCTTCTGGTTTATTAGTCCGCCTCATATTTCCTCTAAAATAATCGACGTTTCGACCCCTCCACTGGGATCTCCCTCAGGATCTTCCGGTGTCCACTGCTGTACTAGCAGGCTAATAATCGAGAAAATTTTAGCTTCAGTGGCAACAGCCACGAAAGCCTGCAGACTTACAATTCAAAGAGATCGAAGATACGACTGTATATATTACAGAGTTTTGCATAAATGTACATGTACAAATCATAATCATGACGTGAAATTAACTATTTTACGATAAATATAATTTGTTTTGTAAAGTAATTCGCAGTTTCGTTCATTTGTGAATCCAAGAACATTTAAATTTGGTATTCTAATCATATTTATTGATTTCCGTAAGTGTTCAAAAAGATTAAATCCGTAGAAAACTATAGTATTTTACGCTTTTATGAAATATTAATCAGTTTTAATTCTTTGGTCAAAGACAACGATAATACTTTGGGGTTGGGGTTGTTGGGGGAAGAGACCAAACAGCGAGGTCATCGGTCTCATCGGATTAGGGAAGGAAGTCGGCCGTGCCCTTTCAAAGGAACCATCCCAGCATTTGCCTGGAGCGATTTAGGGAAATCACGGAAAACCTAAACCAGGATAGCCGGACGCGGGATTGAACTGTCGTCCTCCCGAATGCGAGTCCAGTGTGCTACCACTGCGCCACCTCGCTCGGGAACGATAATACTGACTATATCGATCATGCAAACGTATCTTTGTATTGAAGTTATTGTATCTCTGTTCTTGTTCACTGGGACTGTATGTTACGTCACGATATGATACTAGATAGTTGGTTGTTAGTAGTCCTGGTCAAGAAGTGTGTTAATTTTTGAAAACTGGAAAATGTGAAATAAAATAATTCTGAGGAGAACATGTAAGGGGCAATCAAAAAGTTTCCATTTGAGCGCATTGCTGCAATGTACATGTAACCTAACGCCACTCCGACGGCGACGGCTGGAGTGGTCGAGCGGTTCTAGGCGCTACAGCCTGGAACGGCGCGACTGCTACGGTCGCAGGTTCGAAACCTGCCTCGGGCATGGATGTGTGTGATACCCTTAGGTTAGTTCGGTTTAAGTAGTTCTAAGTTCTAGGGGACTGATGACCACAGCAGTTAAGTCCCATAGCGCTCAGAGCCATTTGAACCATTTGAACCACTCTGACGTGAGTGCATAAGCACCGACATGTTAGCAGGGGTTATTGTAGTCTTCGAAAGGAGATTTTTTGATGGTCTCTTATACAATCCTGCTTTATAATGTTGTACGGATAAACAGCAAAAAGACACCTTTTTACAGCTTAAGCGTAAAGGAATCAATCAACGATGACTGAGCCAACTCAAAGAAGACCCTGCAACAAACGACGGGAAATAAGTTAAGTGTAAAATACCTCATACTGATTCTGCCTCTGAACTTCATGTTTTTAATAACTGAAGACATTTGCCCTCCAAAACACACGCAGTAGTTGCGTAACACTTGGAGTAATTAACAGCATTTGAATTACATTTTTGTACATGTCACATTTCAAAAGAAAGTAGAGGCATCAGAAAAGGCGGAGGCACAACCATGGAGGCACAACCACAATTAAACCCATCCCAGGCAGATCTCATGAACTGACGGACAGGGACCTTCGAGCATTGCAGAGGGTGGTTGTAAAAGTCGCACGAGATAACTGAAGGAATCACTCGTGAATTTAATAAGTGCTACCAGCAGTTGAACTATCATATTATCGAGAGTAAGAAGTTAAATTAATTGAGTACAGTGGTTCAGAAGCTCCTCATAAGCAACATAGCTCTGTGGTTAGTGCTAAATGATTCTTGACTTGGTGTAAAAGCAGCGCTACTGGACAGTGGATGACTGTAAATGAGTGATTTGGAGTGATGAATCACGCCATACCCTGTAGCAATCAAATGGAAGAGTTTGTATTTGGCGAAGGGCTGAAGAACGTTACCGGTATCATGTTTAGTGCCAGTAGTGAAGTAGGGAGCACGTGGTGTTATGGTATTGGGGAGGGGGGGGTGGTTCTCGTTGTTAGGATGTAGTTCATTAATATACATAAAAATGTTGAACGCGAAAAGATCTTCTTCTTCTTCCAATCCTGTTCCGACCTCAATAACTTTTCCTCGACCTTCTCATACACCTTCCAGTATGATTGTATTACATTGCTTGTCTGTCTAAGGATTCCCTGAGATGATTTCCGCAGAACATAAGCAGTACATGCTTTTTCCAACTGTCTTTCCTCGGTAAAGTACTGCAGTGTCTAATTCTCTCCCGGTTCCTAAAAGATAAAAACATCATCACCCCTGAGCAGTTTGGCTTCCGTCCCGAACATAGCGAGAGACAGGAAACGCATCACAGGAGCGGTATTCCTATACATAGCTAAAGCTTTCGATCAAGTCTGGCATGATGGCTTAGTTGATAAACTAACCCAGTTAGACATTCAGGGACACATGATCAGCATGGCTGATTCGTTCCTGGCAGATAGAAAGTACTCTGTACGGTGGACAAGTATGTCAGCTCAGTCAGGAACGCTGTCGCCGGAGACCCGCAAGGCTCGGTTCTGGGCCCCATAATGTACATGCTCTACTCAAATGACGTACCAATAATGGTCAGAGGCGAAATTTCACTATATGCCGACGACACGGCAGTTTTTAAGAGCAGCACAAACCTAAACTTCATAACCAGGAAGCTCCAAGAACATCTCGACGCAATCATAAAATAGTGCAAAGCCTGGAAAATCAAGACAAACCCGGAGAAAACCGAAGCTGTTCTGTATACTAACAAATTAACTCCACCAGATCGCCAGATTGTGTGAGTGACAGGAATATTCCGTGGAGCGACTCGGTGACTTACCTCGGAATCGTTCTAGACAAACGACTCACGTTTGGAACACACGTAAAGAATGCTAAAGCTGAAGGTTGCGCAGCCTAAAATCAACTGTACCCACTCTTCAAGGGTAAGGGGCTAAGATTTGAGACGAAGCTACGGCTTTGCAAGAGCATCATCCTGCCAACCGTGCTGTACTGATCAGAGGTGTGGTCCATGGCAGCTGAAACCCGCATCAGCAAAACTACAGACACTGCAGAGCAGAGTTCTCTTCACTATAGCTGACGGTGACGGATATATGGCAAACACAGACATTAGGGAATAGCTAGATCAGCCACACATATCTTTTTACATCAAAAAGAAGTCACAGTCTCTGTACGAGGAGGCTTCCTCATCGACCCACCATCTCATCGAACAACTAGGCACACATTACCCCGACCTCACTCCACACTCAACATACAATTTAGACAGTAAAAAACACACATATACCACACATAAACTCTATCATTCAGATCTATTAAAAACGCCATTTTCGAACTTCAGCCATGCTTGAAGTCAAACGGGCACAGCCCAGTGGTCTAATTCTGTTTTCGTCGGACTACTTTTTCAGTTAATGGCTGTACCCCCAGTTCTTTACTTAATTCTACATTTCTTATTCTGTCTTCTCTTGTGCATCCCTAATATTTGACCTTCCTTGAGTTAGATCTTCGCCTGAAGGCATGCGAAAGATATTAACACATTTGTATGACGGTTTTATCAACAAGACAATGCAGCCTGTTATAAACCAAGCAATGATCTGTGGACAATAACATTCCTTAAGTAGACTGGTCTGTCCATAGACCCGACATGAAAACAGTGGAACGTGAGTTAGAATGTAGACTTAGTTCAAGACACCAGTGACCAGTATCATTACCTTTCCTGTTTTCGGCCATTGAGGAAGAATAGGCTGCTGTTTTTCCACAGACATTCAGCCACCTCTATGAAAGACATCCCAACAGAGTTCATACTGTCACAGAGCCGATGGGACGGACACACTCCATATTAACGTCCACTAATACGTGTCTGGATTCTCTCGATCCGAAAACGTGTGTTCGAGGAAGTTTCCCGACTCTGCCAGGAATGTATTATCCCGAAATATCAGTAGTAATCCTCTCCATGATATGCAGCGCTTCTCTATAGCGTTTTCCCCTGGAATTTGTTCAGCGTCTCCATAATACCGTCGCGCCGACTAAACGATTTCGTAACAAAATGCCCCTACCTTTGTCGGATCTTCTCTAACTCTTCTATTAATCCAATCCGGTAAGCGTCCCAGAATGAAGAGCATACTCAAGAATCGGTGAGACACTTCTTTGTAGACGAATTACATTTTCTGAACATTGTTAGAATGAATCTCAGATTCCCATCTGCCTTTCTTACAACTAGTTTGTGTCGTAATTCCACCTCAGGTTACTCTGGATTGTTACTCCTAGGTACTTTACGGCAGTTACTGTTTCCCATGAACTGTCGCCAACAGTGTAGAAGTACAATAGTGGATTTATTCACCTGTTTACTCACAATACATTACATTTGTTTACGCCCTGGGTCCACAAGTACGCTCTGCACCAATCATTGATCCTCTGAAGGTCTCCTGGCAATTCGCTCCTTTCTTCCAGTGTTGCTACCTTCTTATAGACAACTCCATCGTGGACCTCCCGACATATCCGCTGGATCATTTATATGTACTGTAGACAGTAATGGTCCTACTACATTTTCTTGGGGTTCCCCTAATATTACCCTTACACCGTTCGATTTTGTTCTGTTCACAGTGACATGCTGGGTTCTGTTACTAGGAAATCCTGAATCCAGCCAAAAACATGGACTGCAACTCGGGAAGCTGATGTTTTGTTCACTAGACAACTCAGTCTATATTCCACCAAGAACAGATTCTTCAGTCGGCGGGCCATATGAGGAAGGCAGGTTGTGCTCAGGGAGCGAAGTGAGGTGGATCACGAAGAGGAAGTTGGGCTGGGTGGGTCGGTGGAAGTGGAGGCGGGGTCTGGTGACAGAGATTGTGAGGATACATATATACAGGATCGTCCACGAAGCGCAGCGAACTGGTGCTGTACTTTGCTTGTAAATCAGCAGTCGAGATAGCAATAATATTTGTTAATTATGACCAGTTTCAGCTTATGTTTAATGTTTTTGGACCTCTTTGGCTGGTGATACCACGATCGTTCACTGTGTACGATCGTACACATTGCATGATCGTGGTGTCACGTGAAAAACCGAGGAGCCGCAGCACCAGCCATAGGGGGCCCAAAACGTATGAGGATGGCCTTAACATAAGACGAAACTGATCATAATAAACTAATGTTATTGCTATCTCGACTAATGTTTTCAACCAAAGTTTGTGAGGATCTGTGCTGCGGTGTCCAGCTCGGGGGTTGCGGCCCGTGTTGTTCTGGGCCTTTCTGTGCGTTGGTGTCATAATCCATAAACTAGAGACGTGACTTTGACGCACGTCACCTTACGTGCAAGATTTTATTTTCTATGGCCTTTCTTCTTGGTGTCTCGGCCGAACTTGAAAGGGAGGAAATTATTATTTTGGGAACTAGGGATTACATATCTTTGTACTCTCAATCTATGCTTTGTGACCGCCTTGTCCTGATCTTTCATTTCTTGGTGGTGTAGAGAACGACAGCCTCTCAATTACAATTAGAACCTCAGAAACATTGTAATAGTTATACGTATGATGAGTTATTGTTCTTAAGACCACATGATGGCGGCTTTAATGTAATCCTTAGGAGGTATGGCTTTTATAAGGAACTGATGCGTATTTTAGTATGTTTTAGTGTTGTCCATAGAGCCCGCCAAGTCTAAGGTGTGTCCTACATCACCATGTGGTTGTGTTATTTATCTGTCTGCTAGTTGGCGGGAGAGGTACAAATTGTAAGCTAGTACCTGACAGAACATTTTATTGTAATAGAATGCCCTTTGTATTTATTTATACTTGTTGTGTCGCCTAGTGCGAAGATTGCTTAAAGGATCGTGTTGCCTTAAATTTGTTAGTCGGGACTTGCTACTAAGGTGACTGAATTGGAGATGCTCTTGTATTTCAGTAGATAATTTACGACTTTGTCAGTCTTATATGTAAATATTAAGGATGAAGATTTCCTTAACATTACTGTACCCGGGCTGCGGCTTAGTACTTTGTTCTTCTGCTCTGTACGGGTCGTGTGAAGATCTGGTATTTGTATCTGAACTATTAAGATTTTCTGTATCTCAAATGCGACTGTCATATTTGTTATTTATGTTGAGCTCGTCCCTTCCATCCGCAGGAACAAGCTCAGGTCCCTCTGAAGCATTCGGTCGGTTCCACCGGCTTCCTGGTTTCCGTAGAGGCAACATACACATCGTAAATGCTAGCTGGTGTATGTACCAGTGGCGAAGGGTTCTCAGTCTGCATATAGAGCCTTTATCTCTCATAGTGCGAATCCCGTAGACAAGTAGAATTTACTGTCAAAAAATTACTCTGTTCTCTTTTGGTTCCGTGGCTTTGAGATTTCATGTAACAGCGGTTTTGATATCTTCTGAGATTGCGATGTGCTCGTGTAATAGTCTATCAGCAAAAGAGCTGGCGAATTGTCATTTAAAAACAAAGTTGTAATAGTGATTGTTTCTAAAGCTTTTTTTTGTCGGCAAGTTTACCCCAGTTATTTATTCTTGGGATCCCTTTGGATTTTCTCTAATTAATTACTTGTTTGTTTTTGGAAGTGACATTTATTTCCTAAAGTAACATTGCATGCTTAAGAAATTGTGGAAGTAAACGTTTTAAATGTTATTGCCCTGGTAAAGGCAATAGTTTTATGAGTATTCTACTACATTGGAAACATTTTATGCTCAATTAGAAGAATATTTGTCTTGTTTCTTGTTAGCTTTATGGAACAACATTGTGTGGCTGTAAGTTATTCACTTGTTCTCAGATATGGGTCAGTTAATAATTTTAGTGGGCTCTTACTTCTTATTAATAAGTTCCTTTTGCTAATTGCGGGCACGTGTTAATTGTTTGACGTACTTTTATTTTTGTCAGACGGTACTTATTGTTGAAGAAAACTTCTGGAGCCAAGTTGTTTCACTTCGGTCCTTTCCTGAGAATCCTGAGGGCCAAGGTCCATATCACTGAGTTTAGTAAAATCTCTGTGAAGGCGATGTTGACTTTTATAGTGAAGATTTACGTCGTCCAAAAGCGTCTATGTCAGAAATGTCAGCCTAAAGTCACGTGACTAGGTGAAGTGGACGGGGAAAGACAAGCGAAGGAACCAGCTGGTGGTTGGAAGGAACTATGGTCTCGAACAATCAAGACGACAGCATCGTCTTAGATAGGCTACCAGTTTATTAAACATCTTAAGCTGGACTTAATGTGAAAATTGTCAGTTATTCTTCAAGTGCAGAGTCTTGTAAGATTGTCTGTATCAAGTGTACTTTAACATTCAAAAACAGCTGTAAATACTCTGAACATTCGTGCAGAAATGGATTGTACAAAGTTATATAAATCTTCATACCTATGTTGTGCTATCATCTGTTACAGCTGCGCTCAGTCTTCTGATGGAGCAAACCAAAGAACCGACCGTCGTGCCGGGCGAGCGTATTTTCGTACGACGCAAGGAACCATCTAAGAATTCGACTGGAGTAACTTATGGAATCCACGGAAAAAATAAATAGCCAGATGATTATATGAATCTCACTCCTCAGGAAAGGTAGTTAAGTGCCTCCATTCAAATTAGTTTGACAGATTTTCTAAAATGCAGAAGAAGTAAAGGAGAAATGTAGACGGTAAAAGTTAGCAGGGATTTGGGGATTCATGGACCGGACTATACTTTCAGCACAACTGTCAGCTACAATTGTCTTTGAGGGAAAACACAGTGAAACTTTGACAATACAGAAATAAATTCATTGATCCAAAGTTTTCTTAAGTGCTTTATTAAGTCTCATAACAGAAAGAACCTAGTTTGGTACATAAATCCGTGTGATTTATCATCAGAATTATAAAAATAAGGTTACGTACTAAGATGGAGTACCACACACACACTCACGCACACACACACACACACGCACACACACACACACACACACACATACACACACACACACACACACACACACACACAATCCCAAATTTAGGTGAGCATAATACCTCAAATTTTATCCATCTTAGACCTAAATCCTCGTTTCAAAACATCTACTGCAGTTAGAATTAAAGTTATCTGTTCTTCACTTACTACGAAAATATGTGAGACTTGCGGCCAAATAACTTTATTCAAAAAAATTCAAATGGCTCCAAGCACTATGGAACTTAACATTTAAGGTCATCAGTTCCCTAGACTTAGAACTACTTATACCTAACTAACCTAAGGATATCACAAACATCCATGCCCGAGGCAGGATTCGAACCTGCGACCGTAGCAGCAGCGCGGTTCCGGACTGAAGCTCCTAGAACCACTTGGCCACCGCGGTCAGCAAATAGCTTTATTCCTTGCTTCTGTACATTTTGACATTATATGATGTTGTACTTTAATCACTGCCTGAACTGCAGCAGCTTGAAGTTTGAGCAACATACGTGTGACATTTGTTTTTTCTTAGTTGTAGGCACATTAACCAATACAAAGAAGCCTCCGTGTGTACACTGTTGGTTAATGTATGCGTCCCTTATTTCCACACTGTCAGTAGGATCAGCATTGTTCAATAAATTATATCACCAATCCTGGAGTAACAATGACTAGTGGTCAAAGTAAACTTGAAACAGAGAAATTATGCACATGACCTAACAAATTGTAACACAGTAGAGGTGTGAACAAAAAGCTAACCAGTGGTCTATTCAGAGAATTAATCGAGTAATATACATGATATACTTGAAAACACCGATTGCTTTGTAGTTAAATGATATCGGTGGATTTTGCAAACCCTGATTTTAAATACTTTTTCGTATACAATTATAAGTTACAAGAAGTTTTACAACTGTTTCGGAAAAGCTCAGCGCTACATGGCGCCATTTAGCGTATATTGATACAACTTTACCATTAAACAGTATATTCTAAACACCTAACTGATGCCAACAGAGGGTTGCAAAAGTTTTGTTGTATGAGTAGGCGGTCGAAGTACACGCTGTTTATGGTACAAAGAAGAAAAGAACATTGGTTAACAAGATGCAGACAAGAAAATCTAAATTCACTTTACACCTTGTACGACAAAACAGCTTAATAAAAACATATTGGAAGGAAAAATCCTGGGAAAAATTCAAGAGGAAAGTTCAGAAAATCGAAATTACAATGTGTTATTAGTGGAATGAACTGCAACAGTAGCAACCAAATGGCAAAGCTAGCGAGGGACAGGGAAGGATGATTACATCAACAAAGCGTTGACTTTCCTGTCTGAAGATGAGGATAAAGCACACTGAGCTTTATAGCGCTAACGTGTAGCGTCCTTGTTACGTTTCTCGTCGCGTGTTTAAGCACTTTGTTCTCGTAAAAGCTCTGAGGAAGCTCATCTATTTGTGTTTCTGGGGAGAAATACTTCGCACTGGGCGATTATTCCGCGTTCCGTGCGACAGAGCTGCCCGTTGCGGCGGAGCGCTTTCTTTCGGGCGCCGAGACAACGCTAAGGAGGAGCGATGTAGCGCCCCAGCGTGTTTGCTCACGGTCGCCCACGCGCTGCTCGTTAACGGAATTTACTGCCTCTACCGCCCAGAGGGTCGCGAGATACTCTCTCTCAGCCCGCCACCTCCATCAGTAAATGTGACTTTTAATGAACTCGGTCTGAGCAAAATTTTTATACTCCGACTTTCGTCGATGAAATCTATGGAACGCCCTGAGGCGGTTGCGTCTGTTGAAAATTCGCAGAGGACAGACTTGCGTGGGTGACTTAACTATGCGTTCCACAAGCCGAAAACAATCAGCATTCAAAAATGTGCAAAGAAAATCACAACTCAGATACATGATATTGATAGGGAATAAAGTGCGAATCAAATTTTCTGCTTCAAATGGTTCAAATGGCTCTGAGCACTATGCGACTTAACTTCTGGGGTCATCAGTCGCCTAGAACTTAGAACTAATTAAACCTAACTAACCTAAGGACATCACACACATCCATTCCCGATTCAGGATTCGAACCTGCGACCTTAGCGGTAGCTCGGCTCCAGACTGTAGCGCCTAGAACCACACGGCCACTCCGATCGGCAATCAGATTTTCTATCAACCGCCTACGAGACTGAATACTTAACACACAAACCTTCCAAAAATAGAAGCAAAATATTTCTACTTAAAATGAAGACAAAAATTCGTTTGGTGCCTTCCTAAGAGACAGTGCCCATTCTTTCTGAACGAACAACGTAACCGTAGACCAAATTCAAAGAATTTCAATCTCTAAATAAGAGAAATCAGAGCTCACATGGAAAGATTTAAGTATTGATTTTTCCGGCGCGCTTTTCAAGAATGAAATAATGGAAAAATAGTGTGAAAATGGTTCGATGAACCGTATTCCAGGCACTGAAGTGTGAATAGACAGATTTAGGTGCGAATGTAGATGTAGCTTAACTGCCGTCTATTTACAGTATGTCTGAAAAAAGATTTCACGTATTCTTACCAGAGGCAGAATGTGACAAAACCGCAAAAAAAGTTCCTGTAATAATATCTCATAATACCAATAATACCTACTGAGATATGGGCCAAACAGGCCTCTAATTCCCATCTGTCTGTCACTTAGATGCAGAAATTACCAGTTGTCGTGACACATCCATCAGCCGCTCTACACAGTGAATCATGCCCTCGGTCAATGACACCTGGTTCTGTTCTACTGCGTCCATCCGTAGGCCCAACTTTCCTGTAACCTTTTCTCATTGTTAATGGTTAGGCCCTAAGCCAATACCTTTAAATCCTGATAATCAGAAATTCAACGGGTTCAGATCTGGTGAAGGGCAAGGTCATGCTGCCGGGCCTCCTCGATTCCCATCGCCCGTGAAGCGTTACAGCGATTATTGTTGCACGATCTACAAAAACTGAGGCGGTGCCTCATAGTTGGATAACCTACAAGGGTAACATTCTTCAGCAGATCTGGCAATTCGTACCTGTAATTGGTGATACACAGTATCTGTGGCCCTGTGAGTCACCCACAACTCCTCCCCATGCATTGATACTGAATAGATCCTCATGTCTCAGCTCCATGGTTGTCCAAGGATATGCATATGTTCATACATAGTGGGAGTTTACTATGCCATCTCTTGTGAACCCTCCCTGCACCACCGAATATTTACATTAATCGGTAGAGTAAAGTGGCCGTGGCCGAAATCACAACAGGTTTCCGGGAATATAATTACAACAGCGTTTCTTCTTCTTTTGACTGATCCTACCTCCTGTAAGAAAATTTAAAATGTTTTCCTAAACACACTGTGTACTCTATGTTGTGGCTAGAGAATGCTACTTTTGTCCAGCCGTAGCTTTGTGTTCTTTGACTTCTCTGGGAATATGCTCATTGAACTAGAACACACGAAATATTAGTTTACGTTATTACATAATGAATAAAATACGAACTTTGAAGCATCTCTCTGCTACAGCAGTAATGTATAGTTTACGGCAATGACTAGCAACGCATCACAAAGTGCCTTCCTGATGCACAGTGTTAAACATTTACTACAGTACAAGTTCATGAGGAACTTTGACAGCTCCTTGGTCATACACCACGATGCTCACTCCTTCAGATGAGAATTGGGGCAAAGCTCTTGCATACTGGGCACTGTACCGACCACAGTAAGAAGGAGCTGATACGACGAGACGAAGGCGTTGTCTTCTGCAGTGACTTCCATTGGTTATTATGGAATGCAGTGAGCCCCCACTGATGTCTTTGATACCGGTTCGCTTTACCGACTTGGGTGTGGCACTCCGATCTCTAGATTATACCACACTCTGCAAGTCACTTTTCCTTCCCACTGATTTTAGATGTTCGTTTCTTTTCATATTGTTTCTTAGTGAGCTGGAAAGACATAATATTAGTCAACCCAGAGAACATAGGTAACACTGGAAGGTTGTAAATGTCATAGAATGGTACCAGGCGGTGATATGACCCTCTATCGCTGACTTAGGTCGTGGTAGTGAAGTGGTTATGTCGCAGTCGACGGCATGGAATCAGCGCAGTAAGATCGGTCGACTGCGAGACTTGACAGAATAGCCAAAAAACGCTATCGTGTTTGGACACGCCTACAACACCGTGAATATTTTTTTTATTGTTATTTCATCCTCCACACTTCCATATGGGCGGCTGGGGGAGGGAGGGACAATCAGCAGTACAATGCTCGGCTTTTCTGCCAAGAGCATTCCTAAAGAGATAACTGAGACGGTAGACAAATAAAGATATCAGGACGTTTACATTTTAAATTAAGAAGAGTAATGACCGACAGCTAACAGGACGAAAAATACACTCAAGCGCCAAAGAAACTGGTATACGCATGCGTATTCAAATACGGAGATACACTATGTCATCAAAAGTATCCGCAAACCCCCAAAAACATACGTTTTTCATATTAGGTTCATTGTGCTGCCACCTACTGCCCGGTACTCCATATCAGTGACCTCAATAGTCATTAGGGATCGTGAGAGAGCAAAATGAGGCTACATGCAAGGCCACTTTCCCTCATGCATCCTTAGGGTTTCTGCCTGATCTCTTTAAAAGTGCCCAGGCTCCTCTGATGCATCTTTTCAAGTCCAGGTTCACGATTATTTCTGTCCATTTCTCACGTCGAGCAACGTCCAGTGCGCGTACTAGACCATCTGCCATGCCCTCTGATACGTGATTCCTTAATCGTACCACACTTACACACTATATCTGAAATACTATGAAAGAGGATGCGGGTGGAATCATGGTTGGTAGTCACAATTTATAATTAAGACAGTTTATTGAGATTAAAACTGACAATTACTAATTGTACGAGCCACTAGAAGAAACTTTGTAAATACAGTTAGAAACCCAACGTATTCAGTATTCTAACAAACAATTCCAGATTAAGAAAACAGGGCCAGCCGGACTGGCCGAGCGGTTCTAGGCGCTATAGTCTGGAACCGCGCGACGCTATGGTCGCAGGTTCGAATCCTGCCTCGGGCATGGATGTGTGTGATGTCCTTCGGTTAGTTAGGTTTAAGTAGTCCTGAGTTCTAGGGGACTGATGACTTTATAAGTTAAGTTCCATAGTGCTCAGAGCCATTTGAACTATTTTGAATCGCCCATTGAAGTGACCTCATGGCAATAAGTTGTCAGTCGACGATTTATACTGGAATCTTTCCCGTGCCTGACTTGAGTGGGGACAATCGTTGGTTGGCAGTTCGGTCGGTCGTCACAGCGGACGACGTGTATTTGGTCTTCCGACCGCTTCTGGCTTCTCTTTGTTTGTGCCTACTTACAATTCGTCTGTGTTGTTTCACAGTGACTGGCTTTAGTATTGTGAGTTGTTGGTGGAATTGTTTTCCCACATCTGTGTGTATCTTGTGGTTTTGAATGAGCAGTTACTTTAATACTGTCAGCGAAATTGATTTGGTGAGGAGTTGCGAATGGAGATCAGTTCGGTTGGGACGCAACAACGAGCAGGTCCGTGCAGTGAGCGGGCAAGCCGGGGCTGCTGGCGGCGTGCTGCCACTGCCGCATCAAGGAGGGGTAGCTGCGAGAGCGACGACTTCGTTGCACACCGAACCCTTGACGTTTAAGTTGAGTGAAGAGTTAACTGCTAATGCAAAAAAAAAAAAAAAAAAAAAAAAAAAAGTGGTTCAAATGGCTCTGAGCATTATGGGACTTAACATCTGTGGTCATCAGTACCCTAGAACTTAGAACTACGCAAACCTAACTAACCTAAGGACAACACACACATCCATGCCCGAGGCAGGATTCGAACCTGCGGCCACTCGGTTCCAGACTGAAACTGCTAATGCAATCGCGACTATTCTGAGATCTCGTCTTTTGTCGGCGGGTTGTTCCTCCCGGGACAGCTGAGACTGGCCGCAATGAGTGAAGTGTGAAATATTGCAGCACTCTTTCTCTATCTGTTATTCATCATTGAATTAGTATTATTCTTATTAGTGAAGTGTAACCAGCGGTATATTGTGTCTTGTGGCTCCTAACGCCCAAGTTACCTGCCCTGGAAGTCAACGCACTTTTCCAGCAGTGTACCTTTCCTCGTCGTGTTGATGGTGTCCGACACAGCGTGTAGTTCGACAACCTCTGTACTGTGCATTTTTTTTTTTTTTTTTTTTTTTTTTTGGGGAGGTCTGCCTTGGTTCTAGTGTTTCCTTCGCGTGTGTTTCCTTCGAGTGTGTTTTTGAAGACGTGGTGCTGTCCATCTCTTCACTCTTGCCCAAAAAATATTCCATTGTTGTACCGGTGATCGGACGTTAGGCTGATTGGTTAGTCGGTCGGTCAGCGCTTAAGTTAGTGTGAGTTGCCGTCCTGTTACGTGAGTACAACTCTTGGCTGCTTGTCTCACTGCTTACACAGCCGTACTCACCTTCCTCAGGTCGACCAGGGAACACTGTCTGTGGATCACTTAATCTTATTTGGACAAGTTGTCGTAATTGTTTAAAATTTTGCCTAATGTTTTAACATGTTATTGCCTTCCCCACTCGTAATTCGGGCCTTCAGCCGTTAATTGTTTGTAACGTTGCTTGTGGCCTTCAGCCGACAAATTATATTCAATTTTCTCTTAATAAGGCCTGCAGCTGTCACTATAGTCTGTTACAGTTTGTTAATATTGTTTTAAAAAGGTTTTAATATCTTAAGATGCAACTGCCTTCCTCACTTGTAATTCAGGCCTTCAGCCGTTGAGTATTCTGAAAACTGCTTGTGGCCTTCAGCCCTCAATAATTTTGAATCCTTACTTAATCAGGTCTCAGCTGTTAATTGTTTGTAACATTGCTTGTGGCCTTCAGCCGACAAATAATTTTCAATCCTGTTTTAGTTTGGATTGGATTGTTTAGGGAAAGAGACCAAACAGCGAGGTAATCGGTCTCATCGGATTAGGGAAGGACGTAAAAAGGAAGTCGGCCTCCTTTCAAAGGAACCATCCTGGCATTTGCCTGGAGCGATTTAGGGAATTTACGGAAAACCTAAATCAGGATGGCCGGAAGCGGGTTTGAACCGTCGTCCTCCCGAATGCTGGTCCAGTGTGCTAGCCACTGCGCCACCTCGCTTGGTTTCAGCCCTTGTGTATTCTGAAATTGCTTGTAGCCTTCAGCCCACGAATAATTTTCAACCATCTTAATCAGGCCTTTAGCCGTTGATTGTGTGTAACATTGTTTGTGGCCTTCAGCCGACCAATAATTTTCAATATTTTCTTAACAAGGCCTTTAACCGTTATTATAGCTTGTTACTGTTTTGATTGTTAAGAAGAAAATATCTTAGTATTTGTTGATGTGTAACTGCCTTCCTCACTTGTAATTCAGGCCTTCGGCCGTTGTGTATTCTGATATTGCTACTGGCCTTCAGCCGTTAATTGTTTGTAACATTGCTAATGGATTTTCAGCCGACAAATAGTTTCAATTCTGTCCTGGTAAGGCCTTCAGCCGTCACTATAACTTGTTACAGTTATTAAGATTGTTAAAAGGTTTTTGGTATTTTTAAGGTGTAATTTTCCACCTTATTCGTAATTCAGGCCTTCAGCCGCTGTGTATTTTGAAATTGCTTCTGGCCTTCAGCTGTCCAATGATTTTGAACCTTCTTAATCAGGCTTTCAGCCGTTGATTGTGTGTAACATTGCTTGTGGCGTTCAGCCGACAATAACTTGCAATTTTTCTAATAAGGCTTTCAGCCGCCAGTGTAGTAAAATCTTTTAAAAATGATTGTTGAGAATGATTTTTTAAAAATAAAGTACATGTGTTTTCTGTGCAACCAACGGTGACTGATTAGGCCCCGTCCACACCTTTCCTGCTTGCCGTAAAGTCCCACGTTCCACTAATAATGTTTAAAATCTCTGATTGCGTCGGTGAACAAACAATTACGACGACTTACTCCATATCAGGTACACAATACGAGGGAGTGGGTTCCACATCACCGCTTCCCTTCAAATTTTGTTCCCAGTGAAGTCACAGAACTTGCAACTCTAAGCTGCCCATGTCGGCAAGACGCCCAACCAATTCCACACCACAACGTGTAACGTCCTTCAGCCATCACTCTCGTTCGGCAGCTGTTGACACTCATCTCCCCGCGAATGTCACGAGATCTCCAGGGTTACCCGTCGAAGATTAACAACCAACTCGCTTCGCCTACCAAGCCGCAAGATAAGACACGCGAAAAGCAAAGACAGCTTACCTCAACCACTATCGATCTCAACGATACATGAACAAAATAAGACTGGTGCCAGCTCGCCACGGCTCACCCTCCTTGGAGTGACACCTTTTATAGTTTTTCACAGTGAATAGTCCATCCTCGTATGTACTCCTTGCCCAATCCTTAATGGATGGACATCTATACTGTTTCAGTCACTGCTCTTGTGAACCTTTTGAACGCAGCCTAAGCACTTGTCAAGAAGAGTGGAGAAGTTCTTCCAGCCCACCTTCTTAAAATTCCACTTTGGATGGGGATAGGATGCGTTCAGGGGGATGATGGTTCCTACTTCAATTACGGTTGGTCGAGTTGGGCTGTGTGGGATGTCTTCAAGTATTCTGCACATCCCTTGCTGCGGTATGTTCTCATCGTTTTTGCCTACGAACCACAGATCAGGATTGTATTCTAGGTTCCAAGCTGCTGATTTAAATGATCTCTTCTCTTTTGCATCAAACAACAAAAATAGATTGTCTTCATCTGCTCAGTCCGTTGTATTCCACGGTTGCTATCATTGGCGCTATATTCCCAGTGTGTGTGATGACCATTAAAGTTCCCCACAAAGCCCGCTGAGTGTGGCACTAGGGACAACGTTTCAAGTCAAGTGACAGTGGGTTGATATACATCTCCAGAGAATACAAGAACATTTAGAACACAAAACTGGTGAATAGCAGACAGGATTTCACCCCTCAGAACAAATCCTCGATCTAAAAACAATTCTAAAATACAAAGCCATCAGGAATGCGCCAATCATTTGCAGCTTCACAGATTTCTAGAAAGCGTACGATTCTGTTGACCGACAATCCTTGTTCAATGTCTTAGAAGAACAGGGACTCGACACAAAAACACTATGATTAATCAGACATTAGATGACACAACATCGAAAGGTAGATTCGTGGGTGAAATCTCTGATCCCTTTATGAACAAAACTGGAGCGCGCCAAAGCGACGGATTATCCCCACTATTATTCAACCTAGTCCTGGACAGAGTAATGAGGGAATGGGTAAAAGAGCTGAAAACTCAAGGACACTGGAAACCAATACGACAAGGAAGATGCCGGGACAAAATAGAAATACCAAACCTAGCTTTCGCAGAGGACTATAGTATCAGACAACTAAACAACAGCAACGAAACAAGCAGAGGCGCTAAAGAACACGCGGAAAAATCTGGGCTGCAAATCTCTTTAGAAAAGTCTGAATTCTTTTGTTCAGAATTAAACATAACAAAATTAGACACAAAATACGGAAAGTAAGCAGAGTAACATATTCGTACATTAAAGTATCTAGGAGAAATCCTTGAACCTGCATGAGGAGGAAAGGTCGCACAGAAGACTCGACTACAAAAAATGAAGAGAGCATTCGGCAAGACACAGCACGCATGTAATAAATACTGCATGTCAATTCACACAGAGTTGGACTCTACAACACAGTAATCAAGCCTGAAATACTGTACGCAAGTGAGACCCTAACACTCCATGCGAAAAATGACATGGAAAGCATACTGTAGGAAGAAAGGAAAACCGTGAGAAAAGTTCTCGGTCCAAAGCTGACAGAAGAGGGATACAGATTACACATCATCAGGCTATCGCTAAAATGGCTCACCAACAGAGTTCTAACATTCTTACAAGGGGTCTAATGAAAAATACCATGGATCAGACAATTCAAACTGGACCTAGAAGCAGCAAAAGTCCATCCAATAAAAACTGAAGAAAAAATGTACACAGGGACAAGATAAGCAAGTGGAATGTGAGGTCAGAGAATGAAGTCCCAAAGAAATCAGGGACAAAATGGACTGAAGATAGAGACTCCATGGAGAAAAAAAGTGAGAGAATCGTGGACGATCAGAAAGAACACTCAAATGAGGCAGAATGCTTTGCGTAAGCCTACAGGGCCTCGACGGAAATATATCTGATAGTTATTTCTCCCAGTCGGATGACGACTTGATGACTGTTCTTGATGACTGATGTCTTAACGAGGTTGGTATTTTCCACGGAGCAGAAAACATATGTAGTGACTCCGACTACGGACTACGTGGCTCCTAACAAGCCATATACTGATATTTTCCCCTCTTTTGGTTAAGTGATTTCACTGTCAATATGTATTTTCTGAATGGCTAAGACTTCATTATCGTTATCTGCTAGAATTTTATGGGACCTGTGTCGAGTCGGCAGATTTTGATACATGATCCAAGATATAAAAGACATTTAAATGGAGATTTGCACCACGCATCGTCATAGCAAACAATGTCTTTCACATATAAGTATGGCTGATGGCCTTGGTTTATCTGCATTTAGGTGACATGGGTTAACCTAATGATCGAAATGATATCAAGAGGAATTCAATTGCTACACTTGTAAACGAAGGCTTCCGCGGCCGTTGTCACAGGCAATAAAATTCTTCTGGGTTTGGGGCAGCATTTTCAACTGTAAAATTCCGCCGTTTCGGCGACTATTGCAAGATGCCTTCCTCAGGCTGTATTGCTAACACATCTGAGGAAGACATCTTGCAATACTCGCCGAAACGTCAGAATTTTTCAGTTGTCAATCCGGCTCCAAACCCAGAAGAATTTTATTGACTGTCAGTTACTACACATTTGTTTTACAAAGATCTATACACATAGTAAAACTACAAATGACGAACGTCTCCGTTCAAAATAACAAGATCAGAATATTCTACCTGCCACTCTCCAAAATCAAACGTTCTCTCCACTTTTCGTTTCTCTAACTCTGGCGTCTCACCAACAATAATCGCGCCGGAAACCATAGTCAGCCCATCAGGGTTCTTACTTATTTATTGACCTACCGGAAGAGACAAAATTTTCCACACAACTCATCTCGTTTTATGAGCCTCAGGAAGATTCACGCCACATATTGATAGCCAATGAGCGCTCTGGTCTTTACGTTAGCGTATGAGACATTTTGAAATACTCGTTTCTCCCTCTACCACTCCAATTATTTTTCGAAAACGTCTTAACGTTTCCCACAGTTTTGGCAAACACCTTTGGCATCGGTGCTTCTACAGGTGCGTAACATCCTACTTAATCAGCAGCCTGTCAGCTGTGACTGGTGCCAGCATGTCGCTTTGGAGCGTAAATGGTCGTGAATTTCTGAGCTGCCTCTTCTGGACTAGTGTCATGGCATCTCGAAGAGGTGTAAAGTAACTTCACATTCAATCAGAAGGCTGTCCACTATAGCACATTTCATTAGAATCGTGACGTGATGGACCCCAGAAGCATTTGAAAAGCGGTTTCTCAACTCAGACGCTCCGCTGAATGTATTACCTGAGCTCTTTTCATTCCACACGACACACAAGCCACCTTGCTGGAAGAGGCGCACGACTCAAGTGCAAACTTTGGCCATCCGAAAATCTCCTCGCGTGAAGGAAAAACCATAATTTCATTAAGATATGACTGCCTTCTTTCTTCACCTGTTAGGAGGAATATCAAATTGTCGACCTAGATTTTATCAAAATAAGGGCGACCGCAATTGTTTCTGTTCTGCTTAGGCTCAACAGATATTACTGGTGGTGGAGACCAGTTTCAATCGACTTTTAATCATAGCACGTGGTTGTCTTGGTCAAAGTGCAAGTAGTGAAACACACTTCAGCATCTTCCCATGTTTCTTTTATTTATATATCTCTTCGTCGTCTGTTGTTAGATTGGATTTTCATATTATTTGAATTGGGAAGGGATTCAGGAGTGCGAACACAGTTTGTCGTTTATCATACAAAAGGAAAGAAAACAATGGTACGCTTCTTTCAGAGAGGTCTGTTATATTCGCAAACACTTAGCAAGCCAATTAAAATTCCAGAAAAACAAAAAGATCTGAGAGGGATCTGACAGATCTCTCTCAGAGTGTGAAATAAGACACATCCATCAAAATGACTTTCTTTCATTACTCCATCGTCCTGGTCTTATGGCTGCCACAACAGTTTTGCTGTTAAGGGAAATTACATCACTGGTGAATGGTTTTTGAATTCCAGGACGGCCTGTAATTCCAAGCGTATGGAGGTCCCGTTGTGTTCTTTTCGTGCTCACTGGGTTCATAACTGCAACATTCAGTTCTGCAGTGTCTTTTGTAGCTGCCGTCGTCTTATTTTATTGTCACAATCGTCTTTAATGATCGTTTGTCATGATCACACAACACATTCTTACGTCCTTGTTGTTACTTAGATGATGGTTTTTCGATTTCCCTGCATGCGGTATAGAACCTCCGATATGGTGCCTCCTGAAACACCAAATACTTCGATTACCTTGGTTACGAGAACACCATCATACGAGCACAAACCAACTGCCCACGTTGGAATTCACTTAACTCCTCCATATTGTACTCACTAGCAGACTTGCAACGTACTGAAGGGTCTGATACAGCAGCGTCAAGTTCAGGCTTGGGTTGCATCTGCATTTATGCTCAAGCATGCATATCTCGTTGTGTTTATATATTTTTGGCCAGCACCTGGAGGCTCTATGTTAAAGTGTTTAATGTACAACATACTGAAGTTAATTATGGTTCAAATGATTCTGAGCACTGTGGGACTTAACATCTGAGGTCATCAAGTCCCCTAGAACTTAGGACTATTTAAACTTAACTAACCTAAGGACATCACACACATCCATGCCCGAGGCAGGATTCGAAACTGCAACCGTAGCGGTCGCACGGTTCCAGACCGAAGGGCCTAGAACTGCTCGGCCACAGCGGCCGGCTAGTTAATTACGAAATGTCTCGTTATCCACCAATATTCTCACCTTTCTCCGGAACCTCAGTGCTGAAATTCTGGGTCGTTCCCTACATGTAAAGTCGGGATTAATCCGTTCACGAAGTTCTGTGTGTCATTATTCTCTTCAACTACAACAGCGAATAAAGAACGTGACTAGAATAACATCCGGTGATGTCGGACTTTTGCATGTGTCAGCCTGGCATGTGACAGGTCACCGTCGCCGGCGGTCCCGACTGTCGGCACGGTTTATCCGAGCACCTTGCATGCGGCCGGTCCCTGGAACTGGCTGGAGCTGGAGCGGCCGTTTGCAGATTCCTCGCACGCGGCGCACTTAATATTATTCCGGCCGCTACCCGCGGCGGTGCGTGTTCTCTGCTCCCGCTGACAAACCCCTTGTCGCCGCGACGGAGAGGCCACTGTGTCCACGGATTCCGGTTACGCGCCAGGTCGCTTTCCTGCATAGTTGCGGAGCAGAGCCTCCAGTGCGGCTGCATTCGGGAATCTGGAATGAGGGACAGGCTCGGAGATACCAGACGTCCGTATGTGAATCCCTTGCAGAGGCCTAGCCGACAAGGGTATCGTGCCTCATTGACCACGCAACATCATTCCCACCATTCCTCATACATCTTTTTCATCTTCCTGTTGTGGAAGCAGTAACAACTATTTGACATCAAATTTAAATTCAATTGTCCGTGTAGCTGTGATCGTGTGTGTACTTAATCAATCCCTTATTCTACTAATAGCGTTTTCGAAGACTTGCGCTCGAATAAAGCAGAAGGGCACGTAAGATTCCTTTGGAATTTCTGAAATCATTGGGGGAAGCAGCAGCCAAGCCACTATTCAATTTTCTGTGTAGAATATATGGTGATATACCACCAGACTTTCGGAAAAGTATCACCTCCACAAGGCAGCGAGGACAGATAACAGTGAGAACTATAGCACAATCAGCTTAACGTCGCACGCATCCAAGGTGCTGACAATAATAATATATTGATGATGGTTCAAATGGCTCTGAGCACTATGGGACGTAACATCTGAGGTCATCAGTCCCTTAGAACTTAGAACTACTTAAACCTAACCCACCTAAGTACATCACACACATCCATGCCCGTGGCACGATTCGAACCTGCGACCGTAGCGGTCGCGCGGTTCCAGACTGAAGCGCCTAGAACCGCTCGGCCACCACGGCAGGCTATATTGACGGAAGGAAAAGAAAACTAAGGAACTGTTATCTGACAATCAGTACAGCTTTCGTAATGGTAAGGCGACCATAAAAGCAAATCTGGCGTTGCGACTGATACTGGAACCAACTTGAAAAAACTTGAGACAAGATTACGCCCATAGGGTTTGACAGTCCGGGAAAAGCGTTATATAATGTAGAAATGCGCAAAATTTTGTGAAAAATACGAGTAAGCTGAGTCGTATGGGCTCGATACTCATTCGATTTCCTCCCTCTAGGATCGTCATTGCCTCTTAACTGTGGACCTCGCGAGTGGCGCCTTCGCTAGCAATGTGAAAATGTGGCGGGAAGGCTTTGTAATCTGTGAGGGTGAGGAACTGGAGTTATTTTGGAAGTGCGAGCGGCTCAGTGGTTTTGATAGCTCGAAGTACAACGGTCAACCCTGATGATGGTGGAGCATCTACCTCACATACGGTCAGTGTCTGTCCCGCCAGGTGGTTTCTGTTAGAGGCCATACTATCGTGGTTTGGAGCCGAAGGCTGCTTGAAGTTGTTTTTGATCGGTACGACGCTAGTGGAGGAGGCCTCTTAAGGAACGGAAGAACGGCGCCGTCTTGCCCAGGCTAAGTGAACCGCCTCTGCCTATCGCCTCTTCTTCTACTCTTCCACTTGCTGGGGGTCTGTGTTACCTTCACATATGATCAGTCCCACTGCAGTGAGGTCATTTGCTACAACGTTTTATTGAAGGCTTGCCTGTCGCCTCCTCCCCCCTCCCCCCCTCCACCCATTTTTAAAATACTTGTTTGTTACTTATGAAAAAACTGTCTCGTTTCAATGTGTGAAAGATGGTTTATAATTAATGACAGCTGCATGTGAAATATTATCCTAAATTAATTTAATGAAGTTGATTGTCCGTTATTGTCCATTTAGTCGTCACTGATCTTGTTCAGAAATCCTAGCTCTTCCTGGTTAATAAGGTTGTTTGTTAAGGCTGTTTACTGGAGGCTTGCCCTCCGCCCCCCTTTTAAAAAATTGTTATTTGCTTGTGAAAAACTGTACCTGGTTTCAATGTATGAAAATTTATTCCATAGTTAGCTGTACATCGGGAATTTTTCTAAGCTTGTTCAGAGCATTAAGTGGTTACTGATGCCGGCCGGAGTGGCCGTGCGGTTCTAGGCGCTACAGTCTGGAGCCGAGCGACCGCTACGGTCGCAGGTTCGAAACCTGCCTCGGACATGGATGTGTGTGATGTCCTTAGGTTAGTTAGGTTTAATTAGTTCTAAGTTCTAGGCGACTGATGACCTCAGAAGTTAAGTCGCATAGTGCTCAGAGCCATTTGAACCATTTAGTTTTCACCGATAATAAAGATCTTTATTTACTTACTTATTGTCCGGCTGTTTCACCGAACTTGAAGGTTATCCTTTTAGGTTTCCATGAATATTTATGATGCGGATCCCACACTGCAGCGCAATACTCGAGAATAGGGCGGACAAGCGTGGTGTAAGCAGTCTCTTTAGTAGACCTGTTGCACTTTTTATGTGTCAGCCAATGAATCGCAGTCTTTGGTTTGCTCTACCTCCAACACTATCTATGTGATCGTTCCAGTTTAGGTTATTTGTAATTGTAACCCCCAGTATTTAGTTGAATTTATTGCTTTCAGGTTTGTGTGACAACGCGTAATCGAAATTTAGCGGATTTCTTCTAGCACTCATGTGAATAACTTCACATATCGTTTTGGTCATCTGACGACTTTACAAGAAGGTAAATGCAGCATCATCTGCATACCATTTAAGACGACTACTTAGATTGCCTCCTACGTCGTTAACATAGATCAGGAACAATAGAGGGTCTGTAACACTTTCTTGGGGATCACCGGATGTGACTTCTGTTTTACTCGATGACTTTCCGTCTATTACTACGAACCGTTAATTTTTGTGACAGGAAATCACGAATCAACTCGCACAACTGAGATGTTCCACAGGCATGTAGTTTGGTTAGAAGACGCTTATGAGGAACGGTGTCGAAACCCTTCTGAAAATCCTAAAATTTGGAATCAATTTGACATCCCCTGTCGTCATCACTTATTACTTCATGAGTATAAAGAGCTGGTTGTGTTTCACAATAAAGGTGTTTTGTGAATCCGTGCTGACTATGTGTCAATAAATCGTTTTCTTCCAGGTACTTCATAATGTTCGAACACAGTATATGTTCCAAAACCCTACTGCAAGCCGACGTTAGTGATATGGGCCTGTAATTCAGCGGATTACTCCAATTTTCCTTTTTGGGTATTGGTGCGACTTGAGCAATTTTCCAGTCTTTAGGTGCGGATTTTTCTGTGAGCGAGCGGTTGTATTTAATTGCTAAATATGGAGCTATTGTATCAGCACACTCTGAAAGGAACCTGACTGGTATAAAATCTGGAGCGGAGATCTTGCCTTTATTAAGTGCTTTAAGCTGCTTTGCTACACCGAGGATAGCTACTATGTTTCTCATCTTGGCATTTGATCTTGATTGGAGTTCAGGAATATTCTCTTGGTCTTCTATGGTGAAGGCGTTTCTGAAAACCGTGTTTAGTAACTCTGTTTTTGTGGCACTGCCATCAGTGATTTCACCGTTGTTATCGACCAGTGAAAGTATTGATTGCGTCTTGCCACTGGTGTACTTCATGTATGATCAGAATATCTTTGGGTTTTCTGCCAGATTCCGAAACAGAGTCTCGCATTGAAGTACGCGATATCTTTCGAACTTCTGCAAAACTTTGTAAATTTTGGGGATTTTGCGTTCTTTTAAATTCGACAAGCTTTTTAAATTGCTTCTGCAACAACGATCTGACCCGTTTTGTGTACAATGGGGGATCAGTACCATCACTTATTAATTTATGTGGTATATATCTATCAATGCCCGTCGACACCCTCATTTTCAAATCATTCCACATCGTCTCTACGCTTACATGATCAGAACGGAAGGAATGGAGACTGCCTCTTAAAAAGGCGTTAAGAGTATTTTTATCAGCTTTTTTAAATAGATTTACTTTGCGTTTCTTTTTGATGGTTGTAGGTGTTACGGTATTCAGCCTAGCAGCAACTGCCTTTTGCTCACTAACCTGTAAACGTCATGATACTCCCTATTTGTCCAGGATTACTGGTTGCTTTCGCAACCATTTACGCTTCGAGTGGACTCGTGTACTAATTCTTCAAAATAATTTTCTGAGAAAGCATTCAGTACAATTTTGGATAATATTTTACGCCTGCCACCGGATTTAAACGTATAATTTTTCCTGTACATCGAGGGTAGATTGAAATCACCATTGGCTATAGCTGTATGATTGGGGCACCTATTTGAAATAAGATTCAAGTTTTATTTGAACTGTTCAGCAACTATATCTTCTGAGTCCGATTGTCAAGTATAACCTCTACCCATACTATTTCGCAGGAACTATCTACTTCAATTTCACTACAGGGTAAACGTCTTCTGACAGCAATAAATACTCGTCCACCGACTGTATTTAATCTACCCTTTCTGAACACTGTTAGGTCGTCTGAAAAAATTTCGGCTCAACCTATTTCCGACTTTAGCCAGCTTTCCGTACCTATAACTATTTGAGCTTCAGTGCTTTCTGTTAGGGCTTGGAGTTCTGGTTCTCTCCCAACACAGCTACGATAATTTACAACTACAGTACCGATCGCTTCTACAACAACCTTACTGTGCTTTACCTGCCCTCTTTCAGACAGACGCCCTGTCTGTGACTTCCTGAGGCCCTCTAACCTAAAGAAATTACAAGAGAATCGATTATATCAGCCAACAATATTCCTTGGCGTCCAGTCTGAGATAATCCTGTACTGCACCTAAAGGTATCCTTAGTTTTGACCCGCTACGGTCGCAGATTCGAATCCTGCCTCGGGCATGGATGTGTGTGATGTCCTTAGGTTAGTTAGGTTCAAGTAGTTCTAAGTTCTAGGGAACTGATGACATCAGAAGTTAAGTCCCATAGTGCTCAGAGCCAGAGACCGATAATAAAGATCTTTATTTACTTACTTATTGTCCGGCTGCTTCACCGAACTTGGAGGTTATCCTTTTAGGTTTGCATGAATATTTCATTGTTTTAGTACTTCCTTGTATTATTTAAGAGGATCGCCATCTTTAAATTACATGTGCTTCTGTTAACTGGTTCTAGGATAACGCATAAATATTATTATGACTGTTTGCCTTAGATATCATATATCAGCTCACTAAAATAAAGTACTACCCACAAGTACTCCTTTCTATTGAATAAAAAAGCACATTACTTACTCGTTTTATTTAGTTTCAGATGTGTGAGGGGGGCTGTCTGACTGCAACACTGGACTACTTATCTCGTCTTTAGTATAGAAATGGTAAGTGTGCGACCAACTAATACTTTACCAACCACTGAAGATACTTCAGAGTAATCTCGTATCATCAACACTCACTATTTTTCTCATTTCTAAATGAACTTGATTTACCAGATAGGCATTATTCCTATTCCTCAATATTTGCTGGGTAAATGGATGGTTCATTTTATCTTTCTCGTGGTGATTTCTTTTTCCAATCACGAATACGTGGAACTAGAACCTTGCAATATCGGTACTACATCGTATGCTTTAGGTTTTACGAAGGTTGAGTATTTAACAGAATACATTTACGAAAGAAAACGTCAAACAGTTCTTTATTTATGAATTCCACAACGCATGTAGCATCTGATGTATTTTAAAGAAATTCATATTTCAGAACATCAACACAGAAGGAAGTGATACAGGGCCAGCAAAGAAACTACACTTCTCACAAACGGTAATGAACCTTAAGAAATTTCAACAAAAATCCTACGTGCCACGGTGTCTTAAACCTTGAAGTTAAACAGTCGTACAAATCTCTATGTAGTCAGGCATTGGCGTTACCCGTTTCACTACAGTTCCCTACTTCAGAATGGTCACTCGTCACCGGTAATAAGTTTGGTAAGGTTTTTGTTACGTTTTGTGTGTCTTTTGTTTCCCATTAACTGGAGCTGATCTATATCCCGGCGAAGGGTAAGGTTTGAGTAAATGTATGCGTGCGAAACGAGGATCATGAATACTTTTGACTGTAAACTGCGTAGGCCAAGAAAATCTACACAGTGACCATTTCAGTCAATACCTCACTACAGGCGTCACAAAAACTACGTAATTCCTAGCAACGGAAAGCAACAACCCAATTACCTCTGGGTACGCTATCAGGCAACAAGCCGTATTTTACCGACTACATAAGATGACATTCTGAAGCGTATTTACAACAACATACATAAGTAGCCATACATATAAATTTCCTTAGGTTCGAGACTCCTGTTTTAATATTTGCACATAACCGGATGAGGGGAAAGAGTAACATCGAATTAACATTCGTGCTACTGACACACGCAGGCCGAAGTGGTCGTGCGGTTAAAGGTGCTGCAGTCTGGAACCTCAAGACCGCTACGGTCGCAGGTTCGAATCCTGCCTCGGGCATGGATGTTTGTGATGTCCTTAGGTTAGTTAGGTTTAACTAGTTCTAAGTTCTAGGGGACTAATGACCTCAGCAGTTGAGTCCCATAGTGCTCAGAGCCATTTGAACCATTTGAACTGACACACCACAGTCTGTCGGCGAACTGGCGTAGGCAGAGCAACCCAGAGCTTTGCTTTGAAAACAGTATTAAGTATTTCTGCTTTTGCTTTTGCTTCATAAAATTCCCGTCTCGTTCATGACTGTATGTACACTACCTCTTATGCCACTAATCTCATCTACATTTGATCGAAATTTCTTTGGGTTTGTGACATATCCTTCAACAATATTCTGCTACCGCTAGCAGTGGACTCTGTTTGCTTATGAGTTTCTTTCCAGTGGCTGTATGTCATTAACGGTTGCCCCCTTCCTGAACTGTTCTATTAGGTATCAATTTATCAGTGGTTATTCTTGTAACCCTGAATCACAGTTCTTCTATTTAATTCTGTTCATCGACATATGTTTCGCGTTCTTTATCTACTTTGATGAACATATGAATTCTTCGCTTCACTTTAATTGCCTTTTGTGCTTTGGTAATCATTGTTTCTACATCTGTCTCATGGTGCCTCATACCAATGTGGAGACCCTCAAAGGGGTAAGGTCTGTTTGTTGCTATTAGATCCGATACATCTGTTCTAAGTAGTTCTCAGAGAAGCCATTTAGTAATATTTCACAGAATATCTTGTCATGGCCACCACATACAAAACTGTAAATTTCCGAATTGATTGTTGCATGATTTAAATCTCCTCCGATGATGAATGATTGCAGAATTTACGTGCTAGTGAGTATAGGATTGACATGTAATTTTTTGTTAGTCCGAAGGTGAGGCTGGTGGTGGACAGAAGAATACGACTACAACTGCATGCCATCCCTTGATAGTTATTCTTGCCAAAACAATTTCATATGCAGTTTTAACATGCCTCTATGGATTTGAATTCCCCGTCTTTTGCGGCAGAAATACGACCAATATTTACCATTAGCCTATTCTTAAATAACTTAAATAATTTCCCTCAAAAAATCTTACTGCTATCACTTTTCACCAGATTTCGGTGCCTAGTACTGTGTGAGCTCCACTGCTTTCAAGGAGCGCAGCAATCTTTGGCACTTTTTTGCGAACGCTTCGGCAGTTAGCCACTAGGATTTTAATACTGTCACCTGTTGGGGCCCGTTTCGTTGGATCATATACTTACACTTCCCGATCCCCTACAGCTGTGGTTATCTGGAAGGGATGGAGAAATCTAAAACAATCTTGTGCGTTCTCTGCACACAGTCAGCTAATAGGTAACAGCCTTGGATAATTTGTGTGTAGTTTTATCCTACAGTTCTCAACCCTATGGCGGAAGCCTATTGAGTGGCAGCCTAGCCTGACACAAAATATGTGAAGTTACTGGTTTAGTGCTTCCATTCGACTCACAGTCAGAGGGTACGACCAGTTCTGACGAAAATATTGCATGTATTTAAGCTTCGTTGAAAGTCAGTGGTCAAGACTGGTGGTCTACTCAAACACCTCTGCCATTCGCTGGAGCGATCCCAGTATAGCTACTGAGCCCAGACGACAGGCATGCTTTGTTCAAACGTGAGCCACAATCCGACTTTGATTGCACTCAGTAAGGCTTCCGAAACAGCCTCTTCAACATATTGAATGAGGCCAAAGGGCATAGCTGGCGTTCCTTCCCGTCATTACTACCATTTCCCGAAGCTGTACTATTATTTGCCGTTCATTTGAACTGACGGCGATTGCTAGATACGTTCTGCGTTTGCATCTTCTTGACTCAGGACACAAAAGATTTTCCAAATGATAAAGTGAGTTTCAGTGGCCTAGTTTCGATTTCAGTTGAAGACAGCACCTCGAACTTAATGGTTATGGAGACAGGTCCAACATCCTGAGTTCTGTTCCTGTCTCCCCTATGCAGTAGGCCTAGCACTAATACTGATTCGTCACTCACGGTCAAGTGGACGACTTGTAATAGATACCGCACTCCCTGTAGAGGAGACAGTATCGACAGGAAAACATATCACTTGAGGTACCTTTGGTATCTCTGGTGCAAATCTCTCGGGAGTCTTCCCAATTTGCCTGTCAGCAGTAACGTCCAATAGCTTGACAGCAGTCGGGGCGATTTCCAGCTCCTTAGCAGACACCTACTCTTTTGCGTTTGTCTCCTTTTGATGCTGAACACAGCAGGTTTTCCAGCAGGTGTACGAGTATCACTGGCTCAGGTTCCGTTTCAATTGAAGATATAATCTCGAACGTGTTGGTTAGTAGAGCACTTAAGTAAGGTAACCATATTGGTTAAGGTACAGGCTATGCTTGATCTATCCATCTTGGAACATATGTCCATATTTGCTATCGACTTGCTTAAATTATGACTTTGTAAGGTGACATGCTAAAAATTTTTATGGACGTTTTTGAATCTAAGGCACTCGTCTTGAATTTGAAAGCAGCATTCGTGGGCAGTTTAAGGCCCACGTGACAAGAGGCTGCTTCGTGGACCAAGCCGAAAGGAGGACCAGAGGCGCCCAAGTACAAAATCTGTATACAACGTATACCAAATTTTTTTACCCAAAAGTGAGACTGGGGCGGCAAACAAAATTTCATATCATCTTATCTTTTAAATAACTAAATATTTCTGGCACAATATTACTGATTCTCTTTTTCTTCTTTCATATAACACTCCCTTTCTTCAGAAAAGAGTTCTCTGAATTTATTCAAATCTCAAGTGCACTGGGCCGTATATGTTTTCCATAAAGCTATGTTAAAACTGAAAATACTAGAGAAAAATTACAGAGATTGGATTACTCGGTATGCACCGTAGAAACAGTCCAACAGTTAGTAGATATGGTCTCTAGAAATTAGTTCAGTCTAGGGACTGTCGTCCTCAGAGAATGGTGAACCTCAAAACAAACGACGTTTCATGATCGGTACCTCAGTGTAGTGACTGCTGTAAGAATCGCATGAAGGAATGCGCACTAGAGACTTTCTTAAGCAGTTTCTGCAGTTTTTCGTGTCAGAGATGAGGTTGTGTTTCGTGCGGCATTTGCAGATATTTCGCGTTCTACACATGTAAGTGCTGTAAAATAGATTTAAGCCACTTAGCATACGTAGTAAATTCTTCAGGTACATAATTTAATGCTGAGCAGAATGCCACATATTTTCAGAACTATTTATGTAACATGTTGATTGCTAATCTGTAGCGTACTTCGTCAGTCGATCACTAGCTTGTGCCTTAAAACGAAAGATATTTCGCCATGGTATATACGATACTTGCAAAGAAACTGGGTTTCTTTAATGGCTTGACAATTTTACGTCTTGAAAAATGGAACTTTGTTTTAGTTTCCAATAGTTTCTATTTCAAAATGTCTTTAACTTGTAACTGGTTTTTGACAGTACTTCTGCTTAATTTAGATTGAATTACCTATTATGGGTGTGTATTTAAGAGCAATATGTAACACACAGATTGTTAAATACAGTACTGCAAGATTTCCTCGATTGCAACTGTTTTAAATTTCAAACGAATATTTGTTCCTAGTTACGTGACCATGTTGTACATTGGAACATGTTTCCTCATTCGAAAAGGTCTTAGTTTCCAATAGTAGTTTCAGACTGCATCGCGTGAAAAGTTAATGCCATAATTTAAAAATGGAGTAAGAAAATTTATTAAACTCGTATTAAAGGCCTGGCCAGAGATTAAAGTCAGATAAGAAAAGCAAAGCACAACACTCTCACGTACGCTAAAACTTCCATGTAGAGGTCCGAGATCGTATTTGTTAGGCAATTATAAAATGTTCCATCCTGAGCCGAGCATTATTTTGCTGTAATCAATATCGGTGCATCAAGTACTTCGATAACTTTACTGTCAGGTCCGTGTACAAGACGCAAATACGTTCCCATTCAGTTATACATTGTTTGTCCTGACTTGCTAAACATTTCAAACATGGAGTAGATGTAAAAACCCCACAAAAGTATTTTAAAAACTCAGGCACAGTAGGTGTATCGTATGTCGTTGTACATATACCTTCTATACAGTGGAAATGAACGTGAAGGCAATATTTTAGAAACGGGGATGACGTAGATGCAGAGGAGATGGGAGATATGATACTGCGAGAGGAATCTGACAGAGCACTGAAGACCTTAGTCGAAACAAGGCCCCGGACGAAGAAGATATTCCATTATAACTACTGTCAGCCTTGGGAAAGCCAGCCACGACAAAAATCTTCTACTAGGTGTGCAAGATGTATGTGACAAGCGAATTACACATCAGACTTCAAGAAAAACGTAATAATTCCAAAAATGGTTCAAATGGCTCTGAGCACTATGGGACTTAACAGCTGAGGTCATCAGTCCCCTAGAACTTAGAACTAATTAAACCTAACCAACCTAAGGACATTACACACATCCATAGCCAAGGCAGGATTCGAACCTGCGACCGTAGCGGTCGCGCGGTTCCAGACTGAAGCGCCTAGAAACGCTCAGCCACACCGGCCGGCTAATAATTCCAATTCCAAAGAAAGCAGCCTCTGACAGATGTTAATATTAGCGAACTATCAATTTAATAATTCATGGTGGCAAAATACTAATACCGAATCTTTACAAAATAATGGAAAAACTGGTAGGAGCCGGCCTAGGGGAAGAACAGATTGGACTCCTCAGAAATATAGGAACAAGCGAGACAACTCTTACCCTACATCCTGTCTTAGAACATAGGTTAAGGAAATTCAAACCTAACATTATAGCATATGCACACTCAGAAAAAGCTTTTGACAGATTTGACTGGAACACTCTCTTTGAAATTATGAAGGTAGCAGTGGTAAAATAAAGGGATCTAAAGGCTATTGACAACTTGTACTGAAACCAGAAGGCAGTTATAGGGTTCGAGAGGCATGAAAGGGGATCAGTGATTTAAAAGGGAGTAGATTTGTAGCCTATCGCCAATGTTATTCAATCTGTACATTGAACAAGCAGTAAAGTAAACCAAGGAAAAATCTGAAGTAGGAATTAAAATTCAGGGAAAAGACATAAAAACTTTGAGGATTGCCGACGACGTTATAATTCTGCCAGAGGCAACGAAGGACTCGGAACAGCAGTTGAACAGAATGGACACTATGTTGAAAGGAGGATGTAAGGTGAAATCCATAAAAGCAAAACTATGATAATGGAATGTATTCGAATGAAATCGGGTGATGCTGAGGGATTTAGATTGCGAAACGAGACACTTATTGTAGTAGATGGGTTTTTTATGTGGGCTGTATGAAAACTGATGATGGCCCAAGCATAGCAGATATAAAATGTAGACTAGCAATAGCAATAAAAGCGTTTCTGAAGAACAGAAATTTGTTAAGATAGAATATAAGTTTATGTGATAGAAAGTCTTTTCTGAAAGTATTTGTATGGACTGTAGCCATGTAATGGAGTAAAACGTGAACGATAAGCAGTTTAGACAAGAAAGCAATAGAAGCTTTCGGAATGTGGTGCTATAGACGAATATTGAAGATTAGGTGTGTAGATGAAGTAACTCATGAGGAGGTACTGAATAGAATAGGGAGGAAAACGAATTTGTGACACAGTTTGACTAAAAGGAGAGGTCGATTGATAGGACACATTATGAGAAATTAAGCGACCACCAGTTTAGTATTAGAGGAACATGTGGGGGAGTAAAAACAGTAGAGGGAGACCAAGAGGTGAGTACAGCAAGCAGATTCAGAAATATGTAAGATTCAATAGTTATTTGGAGATGAAGAGGCTTGCCCAAAACGGAGCAGCATGGAGAGCTGCATCCAACCAATTTTCAGACTGAGGATCACAACAACAACATGTGCTTCCTTCTACAAATGTAAATTCCAAATAAATAACCTCACAAAGCGAATGTTACAATGAACTTGGATGGATTAAGCAAAAGTGTTCATACGTTTTCAGTGCAGATAGTAAGAGCTGCGAAGATCCCTGCTGTGGAAACATTTCCTGGTTGGTTGCAGCGCAGCTGGACAAAACTGGCTCCCTAACTTTGGCCGTGCGCCGCGTCACGCGCTGATGGCCACTATGTTCGCTTTTGCCAAGATCTGTAGCTCCCGCAAGGACTCCAGAACAGAGCGGCACTGCTTCTGGCAGCTTCTAAGCCCACAGTTTCTCCTACACTCGTGACCCAGTTGCCACAAGGCTGTGGATAGAAGGAGGTCTCCCAGAAGCGCTCCTCGTTTTCCGAGATTCTTCAGTAAAATTATAAGACACGTGCGGTGGTGCTTGACGGACGGCGCTCTGCAGCGAGGAATGATTATACGAATTTCGTGTCTACATCTACATCTATACTCTGTAAAACACTGTGAAATGCGTGGCAGAGGGTACTTTCTACATACCAGCTACTCACCGAAAATTAACAAACGCACTTAAAACACTTGTGAATGTCGAGCTATCGGCACCCCTAGCCACAACTTCTGGGAGAGTGCCATTAGAAAAGTTATTAAAGGCCATGACAGGAACGTCTTGGGTGATATACCAGTCTGTAGCGAAATTAGGAACGAGGAGCTGTGGCAAAAGCTGAACTTCCTGACAACCAAAATATAGCCTTACGTCCAAGGCAAACCTAGAACACGCCATACATCATGACAAAAAAACGTACCATTGCAGAAAATCCAACGACAATGACCTTCCGGAATCAGTGAGTAAGACGAGATTCTTGGAGGAAGAGGAAAGATTTCCTGAGATCCTAATAGGCATCTGCCTCTAAGATTTTGTCCTGAGGAAGACCTTTACAAAAAAAAGGCGAACCGACGTCGTAAGACATTAGGCGTTTACAAACTGATGCAACAACTTACCCAGAAAGTTTTTCGCGAGGCGCAGAGGCCTAAGGATTTATGTAGCCATCTCAGTCTCTGCACTATGGGTGGCATAGCAGCACCGCCACGGCGAAACCTGTTGTGAATCATTGTGCCAGCCAAAATGTGAAAATTTACTTTTCCTTCCAATACCAAGTACAGTAGTGTATGCAGTGCAGTGCTGGGTAATGTAGTGTTGTACAGGATTTGCTTAGTATTATTTTAATCCTCTTTAAGTTGATATTTTATGTAGATTCGTTTATCATGAACACCATAATGCTGAGTTGTACTAAAAAATTTTCAATTTTATGTTGAAATATTTTGCATTATATATTTCAAATCACGTGCAACATTTGTTTTGTTCTTATATCTAAATAACAGACTAAAAGGAGCTAGCAAATAATAAAATAAATAAAACTTCCCGTTGTACGACGTATTGGGGTATCTTCCCGATGCATTCACGAATTAGCCTGCGAAGTATGACTGCTTAAACGTCACTGTACGTACTGAAATTAGTGTAATCTACTATTTATGGTGCCTACGGGAGCGATACGTAGGAGGGTGTATATTTCTTTGTTATTTCGTTTATTTCCTATTCTCTTTTAGTCTATTATCTGGATACATGAACAGAACAAAGATGCACATGTACTGACATGAAAATAGCACATAATATTTTAACATAATTTCTAATGTGTTAGTCAAACGAAGTATTACGGTGTTTAAGGAAAAAAATCTATTTAAAATGTCTACATAAAAAAAAATTATAGCAAGGTGTAGTATAGTTCTGGATCCCTCACTTACTACTAGATCTTGAAATTTTGTAAGGAAGTTTCTGCCGGACAGTTTGCGTTTACACATATTCAGGAGCCTGCCAGTTCATATTTTTCAGCTTTTCCGTTACACTCTCCCATGAATCAAGTAAACCCATGACCAATTCTTCAGCTCTTCTTTGTATGCGATCATTATCCCTGTTAGTAGTTTGCTATGGCGTGTCACACACTTGAGCAATATTTTGAGACAGATAACGCGCCTCCCCAGTACTCTAGCAGTGAAAGGAAATCTGCAGCCAGTTTTACCTAAGACTAAATCTATGTGATCATTCCAGCTCATTTGTACTCAAAATGTTGTACAAAGGTGTTTATGCGAGCTTACCGATTACACTCGCAAGTCCTAGGGACAGTGGTAAAAAAAAATGCTATTTTGTGTTTTATATTTCTGACATTTAAAGCGAATTCCCAAATTTCGCACCACCTTCATTATTTTTGTTGCTTTTTTCGCTGTGGAAACCTGTGTTTCATCGAAAGCACAAATTTACATTTTTGATATTTAAAGAGAAATTTCTAATTTTGCACCGCTTTGAGTATTTGTGCATTTCCTCATGATAGATTACTGCATCTGCAGAATCTGTATTAAATTAGTAATACCTGCTCTCATGTCATTAATATAGAACATGAAAAGCGAGGGCCTCTACACACTTCTCTGTGACACGCCTGAAAATACTTCTATTTCTGCAGACGTCTCTCTATCTAAGAAAACATGTTGCGTCCATCATATGAAGAAAAATTTTCAGTAGAGGCACGATATGTTCGCTGAAGCTGCTCTTTCAAATACACAAGTTATAACTATTATCACCATTATCAACATCATGGAGAATTAAAGCACCTGTGCTTCTTTCCGCCATCACATATTTTCCTTTATCCATCTTTTCTTTGGTCGACCGATTTATGGATTATTAGTTTTGGTCTGTACTTCATGAGTGATTCTGATGTTTTGGTTCTTGCGTTCGTGTTACCCGCTCTTCCTGACTGTTTCTGTTCTTTGCTATTCTCCACTCAGATTAAATAAGTTTAATTCTTTTCTCATATCTCCATTTATCTTTAGTAGCCAACCAGATAGCTACTGGTTTCACAAGACTTACTCTGCAATTGTCTTCCACAAATATCATACCCATATTTAAACACAAAAATTTAAGAAAACCTATCAACTACCTTATGTAGCAGCATTTCCTACTCTATTGTCCTAAACATATCTAAACATCTGTGTCTCTGTGTATATCAAAAACAAAGTAGGCCTATGTATCTGTAAATAAAAACATAATAAATTGTTTTCTAACAAACTAGTTTATTTGCTTGTCTGGCAAACACATTTAACAGACTAACATCAAAATTCCGTTATCACAGTACCACTACAAAATTCTTAAAACTACTTAATTTTTCTCTTTGTAGTGTCTTTTCTTTTTTGTAACGATTTGTCTATTCTGTCATTTACGTCTCGCACTTTTTTGTATATTTTTCGTTACCTGAACAAAACCACTGTTAAAAACACCTTTTCTGCCTTCTTAGGTACTTCTCACTCTCGTTATAATAACACATCTCTGTTCTTTGGTTCTGTTTCAAACTTTCCTACCAGCTCTTGACATGATGTTAGCAAGAAACAAAAATCACTCGGTGAGTCACCCGCAACTTATATGCGTCAGATCGGTCAAATCTAAAACCACTCTCTATGCTATCCACATCCGATAAATTCAGAGACTAAGTTTTACGGCAAAACTTGACACAAACAGTGGTGTTCGCAAGAAATTGATGCTAAGTACAGACATTTCTTTTTGGTAGCAACAACTTGTTCCATTGGAGGACAGAATAGCCAAAGCTATTGCGACTATACTACAACGAGGAATGTTTCACCAAGGAAAATGAAATCAAGATGTGGCGTAAACATTACTCATAAATTTCATTAAAAGATTAGTGTCATGAGTAACAAAAAAAAAACTAATTCTCTCTTCATACAAACAAAACTGACTGCTTTTCACTATTTATCTCTTAGAATCTTAGTTTTTTAAATAAAACAAACCACTGATCCAATTTAACCCCCAATGAATATAAATCGCAAAAAACAAACTAACTTTTGCAAACATAAATTTACGCTGACATCTTATGTTAATAACTTTAAATCACTTTCTTTTTCAATCAAAGGGCTTGATATCAGCTAAAAGCTGTGATTAGCCCCCCCCCCCCCCCCTCCTACCAAAAAAAACACACAAACCAAAATGTTTGGCGTGTCAATAAAACAAAATCACAACTCATTCAAAATGCAACTGGATTTGTTTAGTCTCACGAACACAGGTACATAAAATTATGCCTCTCATACATGCATTCCTTTCTGCGTACTCAGATTAAACGCTCGTTAAATACTGTATAGTAATTACAGCCATTGTTGCCTGTTGAGCTACAATTTTAACAGTTGTGGCTCGTAATTTACCGCCCTTCCTAGCTAAATATAAATACACTTTGTCCATCCAAATTCTTAAATCCAACAATAATAATTGGTACCCCGAAAATGTACACTACACATCCCTGTAGCAGAAGGTCAGGCTAAAATTTTCACATAAAATAACACATACACACACACACACACACACACACACACACACACACACACACAACAAACTAACTCCTGAAAATATTAGACTGCACACAGCAAATTTTATACTTCATACACACCTACCCCATGTTAGTTCACCAATTTACTGCCTGTTTGTATCTGTACTTGCATGGTTTTTCACTTTCACTGCTTCCTCAAAACCTTACATCTAAAGACATCTGCGTGATAATATTCCCCAAATATAAAGGCAAACTACAAAGTTATCCATAGCCTACTATATGCACTGGTGCGTATTTCTGGTCAGTTTACCCTATACCTTCTTTCTCTACTAAATTGCCACTCATTTCGTCCAAGCACAAACTGGCCGCTAACTATCTCCCAGTTAATTCATTCTTACGTTTCACTTTCCTTCTGCTATCCACAGTATTCAGCTCAAGTATCTTTCCTTTACCGTATATAATTGCCACATGTTTTACATAAAAAGTTTATGCTTAGAACTGCATTTATGGTCAAACGTTGTGTCACCAGTAATACAAGATTAAATAAGTCCCCATCAATTTTTACACCTAATAGTACATCTTTCCTTACTTGGTTACTGCAGTATTAATTTTTCTTCTGTGGCTGAAAATGGAGCTGCGTTCCTATTTTCGTATTCTTAATTTATTCATAATATTTCGACAACTAATCTAGTCACCTTCTTCAAGTATTGAGAGTTGTGGTGTCATGGATTCTCGTTGCCTGGAATCTACCAGCACATGGAGAAGACGAAAAGGCCAGTTGTCGAAGTACTATGCGTGCAACGGAACTGATAACTTTAAAGCACACCCTTAGTCACACCGGATAAACCTAAGAGGTCACATTTCTATATGAGATCAAGCTGAAATGTCTCACTCTAAGAAGACAACAAATACTGTCGAAAACAGTGTCTGAATTATTGCTTGTCATATTCAGTCACTAGTAAATACCGATGCAAAGCAAGGAATGTTTTAGAATCAGTCGGTACTGTTGCAAGAAGTTTTCAACATTAAGATATCACGAAAGCAATTAGACTTTTAAGTCTGGAGAACTGAATTGTATGGATGTTAAAATAAATGTTTGTTGACACTGGATTCGTGTAATCTAAAATCATTTTAAATTGTCTGCTATTATTCATACTACCAATAACACGTGATGAAGCACAAGAAAGGACAGGCTGGGAAGCCAGTCATAGACAATCATTAATAGTGCTAAGGCATCCAGTAATATTTTTCTCATCATGAAATGATCAGTGTGCATATCTCATAAAAAATATTGGGACACCTTAGGTCATTCGAAATTGACCATGCAGTGCGTATTCAGGTGTCAGTTGAAAAACAGTAACAGAGTCTGTCACTTTGAATGGGAACTAATCACCGGGTGCCACCTGAGAAACAACCCCATCAGGGACATCTCAACCCTTCTAAGGCTGCCAAAGTAGACTTTTTGTGTTGTGATTGGGAAGTGGAAAGGCCCAAGAATAACCACAGCTAAATCAAGACCAGACAGAACTCTTTTCTAATGGAAACGTACCATCAAGGATTGTAGAGATTTATTGTAAAAAATAGGATGTAATATAGCCAAAGGGATCACTAATGAGACCCAGTTGCTAGCAGGAGTTCAGTTAACATAATGACTGTGAGTGGGGAGTTAAAAAAAAAACAACAGAGTATTATGATCGAGTAACTTCTCAAAAGCCACTTATTTCTGCAGTCATTGCTAAGTGACGCTCGAGATTGTGTAAAGTGGAACACGCTGGACAGTGGACGGCTGCAAACGAGGTATCTGAAATGATGAATCACTCAATGCCCTGTGGCATTTCGATGAAACTCTTTGGGTTTGGCAGATGCGCGGGAACTCTGCCAGCCATTATGCGTAGTGCTGTCAGTGAAGTACGAACAAGCTGGTGTTACGGTACGGGGGCGTTTTTCATGGTTGGGGTGTGGTCCCGTTGTTGCTCTTAAGAATACGCTAAATGCGTAACTCTACGAACACATTTTACAACATTGAGTGCTGCGTACCACAGATGATATGTTTGGAGATATTGACTACTTATATCACCGTGATGATGCACCATATCATCAAGCAGCTTCTGTAAAGCAATGGTCCTGAAATTCCGATTCAGACATCCCGTTGAAATTGTCCTAAGCAGAGTTGAAACGAAGGTTGGGCACACGTCGCATTGATGTCCGCTAATGGGTGTCCAGACACTTGTCGCATTTAGAAAACTGTGTATTCAAAGATCATCGACACTGTTTGGTTTAACAAGTGTGTAGAGAAGAAAAGATTAGCAAAATGTGGAAAGAGAGAATTAGGGCAGCATCAGAGAATGCCAAAGATGTACAACCCCACACTCTTACATTTCCGGAAGGCACCGAAAATGGTACTCCACTGCCGGATGCTAACGAACGTCCGAGATTACGGATTAGGTTCGCAGATATGTGAGAGGCTCGAAGACTTCTCATATAGTAGAACCCAGTACTTTGTTCGCGACGGCATGTTCATCGTAGTCAATGGTAGCGTGAGGGGTGTCCCCAGGAAGTAGGATGTAACCACTCTTATTTTCTATATATCTCAATTATCTGATGGACTGATAAACCAGCAATCCGTGGGTATTTGCTGATGACGCTGTGGTCACCATTGTTGAATGACTACAGTAGGACACAAAATGACTTAAACAAAAATGTGATGAATGGCAGCTTACTCAAAACGTACAGAAATGTAAGTTAATTCAGATGAGTAGGATAAACAATCTTGTAATTTTTGCATACACCAATGGTGGTGCGCTGTTTGACAAATTTACATCGATTATATATCAAGCCGCAATATGGCAAAGGGATACGAAATGGAATGAGTGCATAAGGATGACAATAGGGAAGGTGAACGGTCCACTTGAGTTTAATGTAAGAATTTTAGAAAAGTATAACTCACATATAAAGGAGAGCGCCTATAGAACAATAGTGCGACCCATTCTTGAGTAATGTTCCAGTGTTTGGGATCCCCAACAAGGCAGATTAAAGGAGGTCTTCGAAGCAATTCAGAGACGAGCTGCTAGAATTGATACCAGGAAGTTAGATCAACACTTGAGTATTTTGGAGATGCTTTGCGAACACAAATGTGAATCACTGAACGGAAGACGACGCCCTTTTCACAAAATACTGCTGATAAAATTTAGAGAACTCGCATTTAATGTCGACTGCAGAACGATTCTGGTGCCACCAACAAAAGTTTCGGGTAAGGACCAAGAAAATAAGAGAAATTCGGGCTTGCATGGAGGCAAATAGACAGTCGCTTTTCCCTAGTTGTATTTGCGAATGGAACAGGAAAGGAAATCACTAGTAGTAGTACACAGTAGCTTCCGACATGTACCATAAGGCGACTGGCGGGCTATGTATGTACATGTAGTAATAAAACGTAAATATCGTCACCATTCTTGACTGTTTCAATGCAGCCAATTGTGCCGCACCAAGGTACCCTCATAACCCTAGAACGTCGTACGTAATCAAATAACCCCTAGGAGCTGAGGTCGCGCGATGCGACAGATCTATGGTATAGCAGCAGGGTGGCGTGCAGCCCTCTAGTAAGGCGAGAATGGCTTCCTAATGGGCCATTCGACCTGCCCTATTCGACGCTTCGCCACTTGGCCCTTCATTACCGTAGCCCGCGATATTGCCGGCCCCTGTGGTTGAAACCTACGGACGGCGCGTTTGCAGGGTTATAATTAACTCATGAATATAGATGCTAATAAAAAAGCATATTCCATAAGAAAAATGTCGCTTTAAACGATAGGGTTTCTTTATATAGAAAAATAAGGCACTCTCGTTTCTGCTGACCCACAGTGCCATCACATCACGTCGCTTCCAATAAAATTTTAATTATCTTCCCTTGCGCCAGCTGTCAGTGTTGCTGAGGCTGACGTATCTCATTTCGTTCTCGTGTGACAGAAGTGGAAATTTCTGACTACACATTTCCTGCAAGCTTTGTAGCATGTCCATACCACGCGCTTCATTCTGTTCTCTTCGATCAGCATGTTAGTACTCAATGGTGTTTCCTGATTAAAGTTAAAAACTGATCATGAAATGCAGCTACATTAGGCTATATTATGCACAGTTACACTCAACATGATCAGCAGTAGAGGGATTATTTATTTTTGTAACAGAGATAGTGCACGCAATACACAAACATGAGTTCTTACCTTTCGGAGGAAAACCGATACGAACGCTTTCAGACAAGACAGAAAAAATAACGAGCTGAAGGACTGGGATGATCTCGATATTTTGTTAGCATGATGATATAAGAAAATCCGACGTTTCTTACTGTCTGTAGTAATATTCTTCCCCTTGCCGCACCACTTTCTCAACAATGAACTGACACGTTAGACACAGGAATGTCCCTAACATAACAGTGTTTCCCTCTACTGGTACCATGGTATGACGGTTTTTAAACTACTATTTTACTGTCGTACATATAAGTAAGAACACTAGACTTTTTTTTTGACTCAGCAGTCGTCTGACTAGTTTGATGTGACCCGCCACGAATTCCACTCCTGTGCCAACCTATTCATATCAGAGTAGCAGTTGCAACTTACGTCCTTAACTATTTTCTATATGTATTCTAAGCTATGTCTGCCTCCGCAGGTAATGCTCTCTACAGCTCCCTCTAATACCACTGGAGTCATTCCCTGACGTCTTAATAGATGTCCTATCACCCTGTCCCCTCTTCTTGACAGTGTTTTCTGCATATTCCTTTTCTCCCCTATTCTGCACAGAACCTGCACATTAATTAACCTATCAATTCACGTAATTTTCAACATCTTTCTGTAGTACAACATCTCAAATGCTTTCATTCTCTTCTTTTCTGGTTTTCACACAGTCCAAGTCTCACTACCATGTAATGACGTGTGCTAAACGAACATTCTCAGAAGTGTCTTCTTCAAATTAAGACCTATGTTTGATATTAGTAGACTTGTCTTGGCCAGGAATGCCCTTTCTTCAGCGCTAGTGTGCCTTTGATGTCCTCCTTTCTCCGTCTCTCATAGAGGTAGTATAATTGATTTACTTCGTCTACTTCAGGACCATTAATCCTGATGTTAAGTTTCTCGCTGTTCTCAATTCTGCTACTTCTCATTACTTCGTCTTTCTTCGATTTACTCTCGGTCCACATTCTACAGTCATTAGATTGTTCATTCGCACGCGAATCTTCTTCAGTTTCACCCAGAATAGCAAAGCCATCAGCGAATCTTATTACTGATATACTTTCACCTTGAATTTTAGTTCCACTCCCGGACCTTTCTTTTATTTCCATCATTGCTTCTTCAATACACATATTTGACAGTAGCTTTTAGTTGCTTTTAGTTTCACCGAGGGTTGTTTTAGCTCTCCTATATGCTGAGTCAGTTCTTCATTGGTTTTTTTTTCGATTTCCTCACATTTTTTATGTAACCAGTTCGTCTTAGCTTCCCGCACTTTTTATTTATTTATTTATTCATTTTGTATTTCGGTGTTCCTGAATTTCCCTGAAAGTTTTTGTACTTCCTTCTCTCATCAACCGACTGAAGTATTTCTTTTGTTACTCATGGTTTCTTCGCAGTTACTTTCTTTGTAGCTATGCTTTTCTTTCCAACTTCTGTGACTGCCCTTTTTAGAGATGTCAATTCCTCTTCAACACTATTGCCCACTGAGCTATTACTCATTGCTTCATCTAGAGCCTTAAAGAGCTTCAAGCCTGTCTCGTCATTCCTTAGTACTTCCATATCCCATAACTTTACATATTGATTCTTCCTGACCAGTCTCTTAAACTTCAGCCTACTCTTCATTCTTACTAAATTCGGATCTGATTCTACATCTGCTCCGGGGCAAATCTTACAATTTAGTATCTGATATTCGAATTTCCACCTGATCATGATGTAATCTAACTGAAATCTTCCCGTATCACCCGGTGTATTCCAAGTATACCACCTCCTCTTGCGATTCTAGAACAAAGTATTCGCTATTACTAGCTGAAATTTATTACAGGATTAATCTTTCCTCTTTCTCATTGCTTGTCCCAAGCCCATATTCTCCTGTAACCTATTCTTCTACTCCTTTCAGTCCCCCACGATTAATAGATTTTCATCTCCTTGTGCATAGTGTATTACCTTTCCAATATTCCCATATGCTGTCTGTGTCTCTTCATCTTCAGCTTGCGACGTCAGCATGTACAGCTGAACTATCGTTGTCAAGGTTGGCTTGCTGTCGCTTCTGATCAGAACACCTTGTCACTGAACTGTTCACGGTAACTCACTCTCTGCCCTACTTTCCCATTCATAACGATATAGTATCGCATAAACATGGTAGGAGTAAACATTGCGCACGTGAAGGCAAGCGAGAACAGATGTCCATGTTTATGTCACGCACCTGAATGTGAGCTGCAAGCAACAGCAGTATTTGTGAGAAGTAGAGTGTCAATCAATCCATGTCATCGACATGTATCTAAAGGTCGATTTAGTGCAAATCTTATTAAAATCGTAGAATCCCATTTCTCATCTATTTTCCGTCTAAATTATCTGAATTAAAGATTTTTCCAACGCCTGGGCCTGAAACCAGTCATCTGCGAGCTCTAGGGCCACGGCAGTACTGTGCTTCATTGACCTGCTGTGAATGAATTAGTTTAGTATTATGCCTCACATGTTATGATAACGACTATAACTCTCTGCTGTTTCGTCGAAAACTGACATTTTGAGCTTGGGCTGTGATGAAAATGCAAACTAATTCCCGCAAACACGAAAATAGCAACTAGCCAATGTTGCTTTACAAATCTCTGTTTTTTTTCTCGAGATCATCAATCTTCTGACTGATGGGATTCGCCACGAATTCTTATCCTTTGCTGACCTCTTAATCTCAGAGTAGCACTTACGCACAACGTCTTCAATTATTTGTTGGAATATATTCTAATATCTGTTTTTCCCTACAATTCTGATCCCCCACAACTGCGAGTAGCTGACGTATTATGAAAATTATTCCTTGATGTCTTAACACATGTGCTATAATTCCATGCGTGCTTCTTGTTAGTGTTTTTTACACAATCCTCTTCTCGCCGTTTCTACAGAAAACCTACTCATTTCTTATCAGTCCACCTAATTTTCATCATACTTCTATAACACTACATGTCAAACGCTTTGATTTACAGCTTCCTCAAAGTTCATGTTTCAGTACCAGACAATGCTGTACTCCAAACGTACATTCTCAGAAAATTCTTTCTCAAATTAAGGCCGATGTTTGACACTAGTAGCATTCTCTTGTTCAGGAATGCCTTCTCTGCCTATGCCAGTCAGCTTTTTATGCCCCTCTTTTTTCTTACGTCATATGTTGTATTGCCACCAAGTTAGAATTCATAGACATCGTCTAGTCTGTGGTCCCCAGGTTAATAAGTTTACCGTTAATTTCATTTCAAGTTTTAATCTCAAATTCGCAATGTGTGCTCATTAGGTTGTTTATTCCATTCAACATATGCTGAAATTCTTTCTTTCTTGCTTCCAGTGAAGGTAGCAGTGTTATCAGAGAATCTCACCACTGACTGAACTGGTGGTCGAAAGAGCACAGCCCTATTTTGTAACCTTTTAACCCAATCACTTGGTTCCTCGGTCTTCCGTTTTCATTTTCATTTGTTAAATTGGCAAAGCTAAAAATATGGTGAGTTTCTTATTAAAATGTAGCCAGCCGGGTTGGCCGAGCGGTTCTAGGCGCTACAGTCTTGAACCGCGCGACCGCTATGGACGCTGGTTTGAATCGTGCCTCGGGCATGGATGTGTGTGATGTCCTTAGGTTAAATAGGTTTAATTAGTTCTAAATTCTAGGGAACTGATGACCTCAGATGTTAAGTCCCATAGTGCTCAGAGCCATTTTTTTTTATTAAAATGTAGCATCCTGACAAAGATGAAGATCTTGCAATGGATCGCAGATGTGCAAAACTCAAGAATGGGTAGTCCGTACATGACTGTTTCTCTGCCAAGTAATTCATGTTTAATACACTCCTGGAAACGGAAGAAAGAACACATTGACACCGGTGTGTCAGACCCACCATACTTGCTCCGGACACTGCGAGAGGGCTGTACAAGCAATGATCACACGCACGGCACAGCGGACACACCAGGAACCGCGGTGTTGGCCGTCGAATGGCGCTAGCTGCGCAGCATTTGTGCACCGCCGCCGTCAGTGTCAGCCAGTTTGCCGTGGCATACGGAGCTCCATCGCAGTCTTTAACACTGGTAGCATGCCGCGACAGCGTGGACGTGAACCGTATGTGCAGTTGACGGACTTTGAGCGAGGGCGTATAGTGGGCATGCGGGAGGCCGGGTGGACGTACCGCCGAATTGCTCAACACGTGGGGCGTGAGGTCTCCACAGTACATCGATGTTGTCGCCAGTGGTCGGCGGAAGTGCACGTGCCCGTCGACCTGGGACCGGACCGCAGAGACGCACGGATGCACGCCAAGACTGTAGGATCCTACGCAGTGCCGTAGGGGACCGCACCGCCACTTCCCAGCAAATTAGGGACACTGTTGCTCCTGGGGTATCGGCGAGGACCATTCGCAACCGTCTCCATGAAGCTGGGCTACGATCCCGCACACCGTTAGGCCGTCTTCCGTTCACGCCCCAACATCGTGCAGCCCGCCTCCAGTGGTGTCGCGACAGGCGTGAATGGAGGGACGAATGGAGACGTGTCGTCTTCAGCGATGAGAGTCGCTTCTGCCTTGGTGCCAATAATGGTCGTATGCGTGTTTGGCGCCGTGCAGGTGAGCGCCACAATCAGGACTGCATACGACCGAGGCACACAGGGCCAACACCCGGCATCATGGTGTGGGGAGCGATCTCCTACACTGGCCGTACACCACTGGTGATCGTCGAGGGGACACTGAATGGTACATCCAAACCGTCATCGAACCCATCGTTCTACCATTCCTAGACCGGCAAGGGAACTTGCTGTTCCAACAGGACAATGCACGTCCGCATGTATCCCGTGCCACCCAACGTGCTCTAGAAGGTGTAAGTCAACTACCCTGGCCAGCAAGATCTCCGGATCTGTCCCCCATTGAGCTGTTTGGGACTGGATGAAGCGTCGTCTCACGCGGTCTGCACGACCAGCACAAACGCTGGTCCAACTGAGGCGCCAGGTGGAAATGGCATGGCAAGCCGTTCCACAGGACTACATCCAGCATCTCTACGATCGTCTCCATGGGAGAATAGCAGCCTGCATTGCTGCGAAAGGTGGATATACACTGTACTAGTGCCGACATTGTGCATGCTCTGTTGCCTGTGTCTATGTGCCTGTGGTTCTGTCAGTGTGATCATGTGATGTATCTGACCCCAGGAATATGTCAATAAAGTTTCCCCTTCCTGGGACAATGAATTCACGGTGTTCTTATTTCAATTTCCAGGAGTGTAGATGCGATGAGAGAGCTTTTCTTTCTTTTCTCAAAAAATAAATTCATCAGGCAGTAGATAACACTCTCTCAGAAATAAATCGAAAATAGAATTCATCCATTTCTGACTAAGGTACAACGAATTTTTCCGTTGGTTATCAGGTAAATTTCGCTCCTGAAAATCCTCTTCCAGATATTCCCATTTAGGAAGCCATCTATCCCACACACAGCTAGCAGAAAAGAACAAAGTCCTACAACAACCCACCTTTTCCTCTTTAATGATGACTTAAACGTGTAAGAAAATTCTTTCTAATTTTCAAGATAGTCCACCACGCCCTTGTCTTTCTCTGATTTCTTCCTTGTACTTCTCCAATTTTCCACCTTGCAGAAAAACGCTAATATTTCATTTCATGATCAATATCCTTTTTGTATTCTAAAATTTAATATTTTTTTTTTTTTTTTGTTGCGTAAAGACTGATTTTACACCCATTGTCTTATAATTTTTCTTGGGGAAGAAAACTACGATCAGTTTGAATGACAAGATGTAAGAAATCTATACCAAAATAGTTTCAACACTACTTTCTGGTTGCGTTAAATGCCTCAGTACTGCCACCATTTTTCTGAGAGAGTTCTTCAGAAATCGCTACCGGTCACAAAAGCAAAATGTTTCGGGGTACAAACGTTATCTTCAAATTTCAATAACAATACAAAAATTGCAGTCAAATCCATTGCACGTATTAATGGCTATCACGAACTTGAAACAGACGCACTTTCGCAACACAGTAAGAAACATAAGCATACGTCCTGACATGGCCCGCACTCATAACAACACAGCAACGGTTCATTTCAGACATAACAGTATATTTATTTAAAAACACAATTACATTTGCCAACGGCAACAACTTAAGTAAGAAATTGGTTCATGACGTCTCAGAAACTGAGCGAGTCAAGAATTTATAAAGTGAGATGCAACAAATATCATTGCTACAAATACTATATTGGTCAAACCGGTAGAAATTTTAAAACGAGTTTTACAGAACATATTAATTGCTTCAGATTCGATAAGGCTGACAAATCATCTACAGCAAGGTATGTAGACGAAACAGGGCACAATGTTGCAATAAACAACGATCTTAAAGTACTACATACTTTAGTGAAGCTAGAAAATGGATATCTTGGAGGAAATGCAAATATTCATAAGTGGCTACAAGTGAAAAAACGAGAGCCTAAAGGAGTTAACGATTTCAAGCACTTACGAACATCAAATTTTCACAAATTATATTTCGTCGACCAGCAGCAGAGATGCGTCAGCAAGGTTTTCAGAAGACATTGCAATTGACGGATAACACGAAGATCTACACATCAACAGTTCTATCGAAACAAACTTTGTTTTGACCGCATCTTGTTTGTACAAATAGATGCGTTTATTGTGATGCAGTGGATGTAATTGAACGCATCACAAGAAATCATCCATTTCACATGAACAAAGAGAGGGGTTACTTAAAAAAAATAATGTGAGTAACAGACAGCAAACAAAGTTAATATTCCCTTGAATTGTATTATTCCATAGGATGTTAACAGCACATGCCGAGACTATAAAGAATAAGTTTAGTATCTATGTGTATTTTATTGAAATGTTATTTGCTTTGCCATTGCAACATGAGGATGGAGTTTGCACTTCGAGGAATTTTGTTTTATTATATAATTTATGTAAACTAACAAAAATTTGTGACTGGCAGAAGTCTCTGAAAAACCTGTCCACATTTTTTTTGTAAATTGAAAGCTATTTTTCTGCCTGTACCAAACAACAAAATGTGACATAAGTGCGTTTTTCCTGAGAATGTAACAGTATTTTTTTGTGGTATTCTGACAGATATAACACAGCACTGCTGGCAACTAAAATGTTATGGACTAGGGATATACTGGTGTTTGTTTCTAGTCAGGTGGTGAACTTTGGTTCTTGGTTCTGTCGGAGGTCGTAAAACGTTAGCCCACAAACAACTCTCCACTACCGAATATGGACAGCCTGTAGGCAACTTTGATTTCCATTTATATGCTCTCAAAACGTGGCAGATAGTCCGTAGGGTGCTACCGCTAAAATTCTCACCTTTACCTATATTGTATAGCGTGGAGAACAGACTTTGTTGTCAGTCTTGATTGCTTTCATTGTTTTAAATGACCGCTTTGGGTTCCAGAGATCTGTGAAACAGTAGCAAGCTATCAAGTTTTTTTTTTTTTAATCCAGGATGCACTTACGCAAACTGAAAACCCCCATAATGGATTACGGATTTGAAGAATGATTAGGCGCCGGCCGGTTCTCAGCGCTACAGTTTGGAACCGCGCGACCGCTGCGGTCTCAGGTTCGAATCCTGCCTCGGGCATGGATGTGTGTAACGTCCTTAGGTTAGTTAGGTTTAAGTAGTTCTAAGTTCTAGGGGACTGATGACCTCAGAAGTTAAGTCCCATACTGCTCAGAGGAATTTAAACCATTTGAACTGATTAGGCCCCCGGGGAAGATTCAGTAATTTCTGAGATGTAGAAATTTGTAGGTGCTACATGGAGTCTTTCAGCAAGCCTGGAAAACAAAAGCCTGTACCAGACGATCGGAGAACAGCATTAGTTCACCAATCTACCAAAAAGGAGATAAAAGTGACTGCAACAACTATAGAGGAATTTCCCTCCTTCCTGGGACTTACAAAATTGTTTAGAAAAGAATTATCCCGTGCGGAAAAAGTTTAAAATGTGAAATTGATAATCAGATGTAGAAGAATGAAAAACCAGAAGCATTTTAATAACATCTACAGACTTCAAGAAAGCTTGTGATCCGATTGACAGGGAACACTATCCAAAGCCTTAAAAAGAATTTGGAGCAGACACAAACCATTGGCGATCATGAAAGACACATTAATAAAGGGGGTGAACCCGCCAAGGGTTTTCACATTAAAATTGGTTTAAGACGAGGAAATGGATTGTCACACTGCTCTTCAGTTGTGCACTAGAACAGATAATCAGGGGACGGAGGAATAGAAGAAGAGAAGAAGAGGTTCCAAAAAACGCAATTGTAATAAAAGGGAATAATCTGAGTATCGATGATTTGGCTTTTGCAGACGCTCTCGACATCTTAGCTAAAACTTTTGAAGATCCAACAGTCCAAGTAAATCTCCTACAAGAGACAGCTTCAAAATAAGGTCTGTGGATACCATTTCAAAAAGCAGAGTATATGACAGACGTAAGGCAGACAGTGAAATACATGGAAACAGATCATAGAAGAATAAAGAGGGCTACAAAATTTAAACATCTAGGTAGAGTAATACAATCAAATGCTCTGGTCAAAGACACTAACTTAGTATATGCAAGAAAAGTGCAATACTTCGGTACTACAACACTGTCATTAAACTAGAATGCCTTTATGCTGCAGAATGCCTGTCGGTAAATATAGGCAAACAATTAGGTGAAACAGTAAAGCACAAAGGAAAATCATCAGGCAAAGTCTAGGGACCACACCATGAGAATGGGAAGTAGTAATTAAGAAGTAGTAAAGTGGATAATAAAAAAATGGAACGAATATTAGACACAATGAAGAAGAGAAGAGCTGTATTCCATGGACACATAAAAAAGTTGGCTGAAAGGAAGACTAATTAAAAAGGTTTCTGTTTTTTGTAAACAAAAGAAAAATTCGGAGTAGGGATTAAAAACCATGAAGAAAAAATAAAAACTTCGAGGTTCGCCGAAGCATTGTATTCTGTCAGAGACAGCAAAGGACCTGGAAGAGCAACTGAACGGAATGGACAGTGTCTTGAAGGGAGGATACAAGATGAACATCAACAAAAGAAAAACGCGGTTAATGGAATGTAGACGAATTAAATCTGGTGATGCTGAGGGAATTACATTAGGAAATGAGACGCTTAAGGTAGTAAATGAGTTTTGCTATTTAGGGAGCTTAATAACTGATGATAGTCTAAGTAGAGAGGATATAAAATGTAGACTGACAATGGCAAGGAAAGCGTTTCTGAAGAGGAGATATTTGTTAATATCGAGTATAAATTTAAGGGTCAGGAAGCCGTTTCTGAAAGTATTTGTATGGAGTGTAGCCATGTATGGAAGTGAATCGTGGACGATAAACAGTTTAGACAAGAAGAGAACAGAAGCTTTCGAAATGTGGTGCTACAGAAGAATGCTGAAGAATAGATGGGTAGATCACATAACTAATGAGGAGGTGTTGAATAGAATTGGGGAGAAGGGAAATTTGTGGCACAACTTGACTAGAAGAAGGGATCGGTTGGTAGGACATACACTCCTGGAAATGGAAAAAAGAACACATTGACACCGGTGTGTCAGACCCACCATACTTGCTCCGGACACTGCGAGAGGGCTGTACAAGCAATGATCACACGCACGGCACAGCGGACACACCAGGAACCGCGGTGTTGGCCGTCGAATGGCGCTAGCTGCGCAGCATTTGTGCACCGCCGCCGTCAGTGTCAGCCAGTTTGCCGTGGCATACGGAGCTCCATCGCAGTCTTTAACACTGGTAGCATGCCGCGACAGCGTGGACGTGAACCGTATGTGCAGTTGACGGACTTTGAGCGAGGGCGTATAGTGGGCATGCGGGAGGCCAGGTGGACATACCGCCGAATTGCTCAACACGTGGGGCGTGAGGTCTCCACAGTACATCGATGTTGTCGCCAGAGGTCGGCGGAAGGTGCACGTGCCCGTCGACCTGGGACCGGACCGCAGCGACGCACGGATACACGCCAAGGCCGTAGGATCCTACGCAGTGCCGCAGGGGACCGCACCGCCACTTCCCAGCAAATTAGGGACACTGTTGCTCCTGGGGTATCGGCGAGGACCATTCGCAACCGTCTCCATGAAGCTGGGCTACGGTCCCGCACACCGTTAGGCCGTCTTCCGCTCACGCCCCAACATCGTGCAGCCCGCCTCCAGTGGTGTCGCGACAGGAGTGAATGGAGGGACGAATGGAGACGTGTCGTCTTCAGCGATGAGAGTCGCTTCTGCCTTGGTGCCAATGATGGTCGTATGCGTGTTTGGCGCCGTGCAGGTGAGCGCCACAATCAGGACTGCATACGACCGAGGCACACAGGGCCAACACCCGGCATCATGGTGTGGGGAACGATCTCCTACACTGGCCGTACACCACTGGTGATCGTCGAGGGGACACTGAATAGTGCACGGTACATCCAAACCGTCATGGAACCCATCGTTCTACCATTCCTAGACCGGCAAGGGAACTTGCTGTTCCAACAGGACAATGCACGCCCGCATGTATCCCGTGCCACCCAACGTGCTCTAGAAGGTGTAAGTCAACTACCCTGGCCAGCAAGATCTCCGGATCTGTCCCCCATTGAGCATGTTTGGGACTGGATGAAGCGTCGTCTCACGCTGTCTGCACGTCCAGCACGAACGCTGGTCCAACTGAGGCGCCAGGTGGAAATGGCATGGCAAGCCCTTCCACAGGACTACATCCAGCATCTCTACGATCGTCTCCATGGGAGAATAGCAGCCTGCATTGCTGCGAAAGGTGGATATACACTGTACTAGTGCCGACATTGTGCATGCTCTGTTGCCTGTGTCTATGTGCCTGTGGTTCTGTCAGTGTGATCATGTGATGTATCTGACCCCAGGAATGTGTCAATAAAGTTTCCCCTTCCTGGGACAGTGAATTCACGGTGTTCTTATTTCAATTTCCAGGAGTGTATTCTGAGGCATCAAGGGATCACCAATTTAGTATTTGAGGGCAGCGGGGAGGGTAAAAGTCGTAGAGGGAGACCAAGAGATGAATACAGTAAACGGATTCAGAAGGATGTAGGTTGCAGTAGGTACTGGGAGATGGAGAAGCTTGCACAGGATTGAGTAGCATGGAGAGCTGCATCAAACCATTATTCGGACTGAAGACCACAACAACTACATCAATTTTTTGTCTGGAAACCAAAAGCTGCAATGAAGTGAGTGACAGAAATTAAGGCAGACATGAGAGAAATGGAAATAACAGAGGAAGAAATAAGAGAAAAAGTAAAGTTTGTAGCAGAATTGAAACGTTTCAAGGGCTTCTACGTGAAAACAAAGAAAAATTCGGGCGCATTATGGAAAGAAAAGTTTGAACAACCTAAGGAAAGAATGAAGAACTACTGAAAGAAAAATAGGAGAAAATAAGTACCATATAAATTGTTTCATGTGGTATTAAGTAGGTCAAAACCATAAAAAGAAACTAATCAACATATAGTCTCTATCGTTGCTGTTATACCGTTTACAAAATCGAATGTACCATAACGTACCTCATCGCATCAGTTTCAGGATCAGCCCATCCAATTTGTCATCAAAATTTACATACTACATCACAATATAATATAGATCCTTGGTAGCATCCACGTTGTTCATGTAGCCTTCAAGACGAAACGGCATCAAGAAGCCGCTGACTCCTGCGAAAATGGAAAGAGCGGGCAGCGCCACACCTCCAGGAAGACTTCAGAGCCCCTGTCAACGCTGACTTAACTGACCGCTGACCGCTGGTCGCTGGTCGGGCCAGTTCGGTCGCAGACTTCGAGAGTAGATTATTATACAAATGTTTTTATCAAATTACGGGATTCGAAGGCGTTTTACAACTGTAAAGTTACAACTGCGTTCACTACAAGTGTCACATTAATTATTTAACATGTATGGGTGTATGGGATTTCCAAGGGTTTAAATTCTCATATTGCTTTCTTATATCAGTTTTCCTATTGATTATTACATTTTATTCTTATATTTATTCTTCAGGGAGATTTGGCGCATTCCGTTGGAGCCGAAACATAGAAATTCTGAACACCATGAGCATTGTGTGAAGGCCAGTTTGTCACAGCGACATTTTTTCATACTAATGTCACTCGTGATGAAACATCGTTAACACTGCTGAAGATTTCACGCGTTGGCAGTAATTTCGCTGCAAACCAAGCATATCAAGTCATCTTTCCGAAAACTGGCCAACTAATTATGAGTGGAGATACACTATATGAATTTAGCCGAAAACAATTTCAAATACAGGTTGAAAATTAATGAACTACATCAAACAAACGTAATTAGTTACAAAATACGGCATACACACACTTTATTCAACATTTAAACGTCACTACAGATATTCGGATTTTGGTTATGACATGTTCGATATGCCTGCCATCATTTGCGATGATGTGGTGCAGGCGAATAGCAAAATTCTGCATGACGCACTGAAATGTCGGGACATCGATGCTGTCGATGACCTCCTGAATGGCTGTTTTCAGCTCAGCAATGTTTCGTGGTTATTGCTGTACACCTTGTCTTTAAGATAACCGCCCCCCCCCCCCCCCCCCGAAAAAAAAAGAGTCGCATGTGCTCAGACCCGGAGAATACAGCGGCCATACCAGTGGCCTTTGAGTACCACAGAGCCAGAATGCGGGCCCCAAATTGTCCCTCCAGGAAATAAAACGCTCTCCTGCTTCGATGCGATCGAGCTCCGTCTTGCATGAACCATATCTTATCGACATTAGGGTCACTTTGGATAATAGGGATGAACTCATCTTCCAAAACCTTCACGAACCGTTCGGTTGTCACCGTGCCTTCAAGGAATATCGCATGGATTATTCTGTGACTCGACATATGCACACCACACAGTCACCCGCCGAAGGCAAAGAGATCTCTCGATCGTGATCTCAGCCCCCAAAATCTGACAATTTTGCTTATTGGCCAACCCATTCATATGAAAGAGGGCTTCATCGCTAAACCGAACAACAAAGCGCATACTACTTCCCATCATGCATTGCGGCCAACAGTGCAATTTGAACGTCCTAACGCAAACCATTCAGAAGTTATGACTATTTTATTTCATATACTGGCCATTTCCCCCTATAATTATTATCCCGTAATTTTCTAATACATTTATTGCCTTTTTTAAATTCGTTCACATGACAGACAATGAGTAAATGAATAACATACATTGAAAAACATTCTTCTACAGTCTTGGATCGACAAATGAGAAACAAAAACAAATAATAATAATCGGGTTTCGAACACGGGGCAAAAAAGTGTGAATCTGCAATGCTAACTACTATTCTATCACTTCAGCCACATTTATTAAGCGCTGAAAGATACATAGATTATCTCGAAAACTTTCACCGTCGTTTTCTCAGAAACTGGCAAGTATATACAGATAAGTCGAGGTAGGTAATCGCTTATTTTGACCCTCTTTCACTGAGCAAAATTTTTGGGAAATCGGGTAGACACATGCCGTGTTCTCCTCGTTAGTATGTCGTTCGATCTCTGACGGGAGTCAGCCAATAGGAAAGCGAGGCCTAGAGACTCGCACACTACGTTATCCTGTTGCCCTCCGCTTACTGCCGTGATGGCAACAAGTCCATCTCACAGCGTAGAAGCATTTTCGTACGATTGGTCACACTCAACCCATTTCTTCCTGGATTTTGATGAGCTGATCGCTGGTTCGCACTCTTAATCTGCATTTGCGTAATAGTACGTTACGTAGATTTCAGATTATGCTGCGCTGGATTTCTTTCCACGATACATTTTGCAGTGTAGTATAACGTGGGAAATGTAAGGTGATCGTTCATAAAACTCAACATTACAGAAGATATAGGATCCACATCCAGTTTTATTTCAGTCATCCAAAGTTTCGAATTGCTTTGCTTGCTCATGAAATAATATTTCGCGTGTTTATCCTAACATGTGTTGATTTTCTTTTGTAATGGTACGTAGGTGGTAATGTAGAGATATGTAGTGCATTTAATTGGATTTTTATGTCAAACCTATTAGTTCGTCTTCTTCTCCTCCTCCTCCTCCTCCTCCTCCTCCTCCTCCTCCTCCTCCTCCTCAGGTATTAGGTGAAATTGCCTATTAGGATACGTACCATTGCCGGGGTCCTCCTCTGTCTCTTCTCCCTTGGCACTTACAATTTCTAACCTTACTAGGGAGTCTGTCATTCTCCATTCTCTCTGGGTGTTCGTTGCATTTCCCCCTGTAACCTATAATTTTACCAGTTAGCCAAAAAATTTTTAGTTTTTCTCTAATATCTTGATTTCTTAACCCGTCTTCTATTGTGCGACCTTTAACTTGTCTAAGAAGTTTCATTTCATGTTCCCGAAAAAGACTTTCTTGCTTTTTACTAATCACTCAGATCTCGCTTCCACAGAGCAGTGTGGGTACTGGGTTGCTTTGTAGAATTCAATTTGGGTATCTTTCCTATTTTTGTTTTTAAGGTGTTTGTTATTTGTTCCACATACCCGACCTAAATTTACTGACCTTAATTTCTATATCTTCTACGTAGCCAAATTTCATTTTACATCCTAGCTAACTGAAGTGATATACTTGCTCTGAAAACTTCTGATCCACAACAATTTTGACTCTAATGTGTTCTTTCGCTATAAAGACCACTGTCTTAGTTTTTTTTTCTGTTGAGGTCTCCAGATCAAATTTCGAACTTTTTTGTTTCAAAAAGTACATTCCTTTCTGAAGGTCCTTTATCTGCAAGAATCACTGCGACGTCAGCATACAGCGGGTTAAAAAGGGACCTCCCGTTTAGGTGCATACCTATCACAAATTTTTTTTCCACATATGCCTTATTTCATGTAAGTAACTGTTAAAAATGTTGGGGAGATACAGCAGCCTTGTGGAACTCATCTCATTAGTTATTTTCTTGTTGAGATCTAGAAAGATAGTCGTGTTCTGATACACCATTTCTATTGCATTTATTAGATGTTTCCAACGTCCACGATTCCTCATTATCTTCCAGAGTTTCTGTCTTTTGATATGGAATGTGTATTTCTTTATTACATTTTTTGCGTTTTTGTGTTATCTGTTGTAAAACAAAAAATGCATCTATTGAAGAAGAGTGTCCTCTGTTAAAACCCAATTGTTCCCCATTCAGTACTACTTCTGTTACGTTTTTCAATCTTTTCTTTAATATCTTAGCATTTTGCACCAAAATATAGGAGGTATTAGAGATAAAACTAGTGAACTGCTTGTAGATGTTGACTCTGAAATTATTGGTACATCGGAGCACCACTTAAATAATTTACAGGATACAGAGTAGCTGGCTGTTTTTCAAGGAGTTCCTTTCGGAGTGGGAGAGCGGCCTTGTATGTAAAAAACAGAACTCCATTTGAATCCATAGACGTATTACGGCACTGCAGATATTAGAGTGTTGCGCAAGGGCAGGTGAATTTAGTGAAACCAAACTTCTAATTGTTTATAGGTCCCCTAACTCTGACTTCAGAGCATTTCTGCTCAAGCTATAGAGGGTTCTTGATACACCTTATAGGAAGTACCAGAAATTAGTTACATGGGGTGACTTCAATATTAATTTTGTATATGATTGCGCAATAAAAGGTATGTTGGTAAATCTCCTAAATTCACATGATTTGACGCAGACTGTGTTTCTTTCCAACTAGGGTGCAGGGGAACAGTAGCACAGCCATAGACAATATTTGTATTCATTCTTCATTACTAGATGCGCATTCTGTTAGTAAAAGGGTGAATGGCCTATCAGACAATGATGCACAAATTTTAACACTAAAAGGATTTTGAATTCAAACAAATGTTACATAAAATTAAAAACTATGTAGGTATGCTAATCCAACAGCAATAGAAAGTTTTTTTAAACCTCGTCAAGGAACAAGAGTGGCAGGATGTTTATAGTGCTGATAACATAGATGACAAATATAATGCTTTCCTTAAAACATTTTTCAACCTCTTTGACAGTTTGTTTCCATTTGAACGTTCTAAACGATGTAGTAGTAGTAAAAGGCAGCCTGGGTGGCTGACTAGTGGGATAACGATATCATGTAGAACAAAGCGGGAATTACATCAAAATGTTAGAAGCAGTCACAATCATGCTACAGTAGCCCATTAAAAACAGTATTGACAGTTACTTAAAAACTATATTCGGAAGGCAAAGAGTATGTGATTCGCAAATAGAGTAGTTGACCCACAGGATAAAATTAAAACCATATGGTCAGTTGCGAAGGAAGTGTCTGGTGAGCAGCACAAGGTCGACGATATAAAATCAGTTAGTAGTAAAAAGATTTCTGTTACTGATAAAGCAGATGTATGGACAGTATTTAACAATTATTTTCTGAAAATTTTTGGTGAATTTAATAAAAATTTAGTTTCTCCAGGGAATCATATAACTTTCTTGGCAAATGCCTTTCCGAGACTGATGTCTGAAATACTCCTCTGTGACTCAGACAGTGGGGATTTTCAGTCAATAATTAAATCACTGAAGACTAAGGACTCTCATGGATATGATGGAGAACCCAGCAGAACATTAAAGTACTGTGATGTACATGTTAGCCCTGTATTTAGCCATATTTGTAATTTTTCCTTTAGGAATGGTCACTTTCTGGAACGATTAAATTACTCAGTAGTAAAGCTGCTTTATAAAAAGGGAGAAAGCGTCAATGTAGACCATTTTAGACCTATTTCTATGCCGTCAGTTTTTGCTAAAGTTATTGAAAAGGCTGTGTGTTTACGGATTATTGATCATTCTATATCACATAATTTGCTGTCAAATGTAGGCCCGGCTTTAGAAGTCGTTTAACAACTCCAAATGCTATATTCTCGTTTGTCTCTTTCTCTCTGTGGTACTGGACGGGTTAGACAAAAGATTTCGAACGTTAGCCATATTTTTTTGATTTAAGTAAGGCGTTTGATTGTGTTGCTCAAAAATATTGCTTCAGAAGTTGGACCATTACGGAATACGGGGATATCTCACAATTGGCTCATCTCTTACCTTAGCAACGGACAGCAAAAGATTATTATTCACAGTGTTGAGTATGGCTGTGATGTGGGGTCTGAGCTGGGTGTGGCAAAGGGGGAGTGCCCTAGGGAACAGTGCTGGAGCCACTCCTGTTCCTTATTTGTAAAAATTATTTACCCTCTAGTGTTAGAGGTAACTCTAAAATATTTATGTTTGCTGATGACACTAGCTTGGTATTAAAGGATATTGGGTGCAACATTGGCTCGGATTCAAATATTGCAGTTCATGACATAAGTTCATGGCTTGTAGAAAATAAACCAACGCTAAATCACAGTAAGACTCCGTTTTTACAGTTTCTACCCATAATTCAACAAAACTCGTCGTTTTAATTTCACAGAATGGGCATATGATTAGTGAAACTGAACAGTTCAGATTTCTAGGTGTTCAGACAGACGGTAAACTGTCGTGGAAAGCCCACGTTCAGGATCTTGTTCAAAGACTTAATGCTGCCATTTTCCTATTCGAACGGTATCTGAAGTAAGTGATCGTTCGACACGAAAATTAGTCTACTTTGCTTATTTTCATTCGCTTATCTCGTATGGTATTATATTTTGAGGTAACTCTTCCCATTATAAAACGGTATTTTTGGCTCAGAAACGGTCGATCCGGACAGTAAGTGGTGTACGTTCGCGAACCTCTTGTCGACCCGTATTCACTAGTCTGAGTATTTTGACAATGGCTTCTCAATATATATATTCTTTACTATCGTTTCTTGTTAACAATATCACCATATCCCAAGAAAAAGCAGCTTTTACTCAGTTAATACACGGCAGAAAGGCAACCTGCATTTGGATCGGACGTCCTTAACTCTTGTGGAGAAAGATGTGCAGTTTACTGCTGCATCCATTTTCAATGAGCTACCACAAGAATTCAAAAATCTTAGCAGTAGTCCACGCTCTGTCAAATCGAAACTGAAGGGATTCCTCATGGGTCACTCCTTCAGTTCTGTTGAGGAGTTCCTTGAAAAAATTAAGCTGATTCTTATGTTATGTTGTTGACTGCGTTTACTGAAACTTGTGACCTGTTTCTTTTTGGGTTCATATACATTTTACTTTTATCTATTATTACTTTTGTGTTGTACTCTCATGTACTGCATGTACTGACACGTTCCATGACCATGGAGATTTGCTCCTCAAGATGGTCCTACGGAAATTGACGTCTAAATAAATAAATAAATAAATATGTTGAGCCTAATAAAGTATTGGTCTGTAGTTACTTCAAAGGAATTTTTTTCCTCGCTTAAGAGCTGATATTACTCTAGAGATCTTCTAGCCATTAGGGATACTCTTTACTCTTCCCATATTCGTTTAAGGGATGCAGTAGTCCTAGATGCAGCACCATTCCTCGATATTTTAGCAGTTCAGCACCAATACCATGAGATCAATCGAGAACTAAGTTCTCGAATGTTCTACAAACATTTTAACTGCATATAAAGCCGATAGGGAATAGGCTGCCTTGAGCATAGATGAGAGTAACATTGACCAAAGTTTTCAGCTACTATAGGTAAATTTGTGATGCGGTTGATATTCGAGACGCTAGCCAGCGGAGACAGACACATCGAGATACTGGCTGAGATATTTTCAGTTTACTAGCTGCTGCAGAATACAGAGATTAAAACAATTAGCATAGCACAAGTCACATCCGTAAGTCTCAATTCTCATACACAAAGTTAATAGCTGTATGAGGTCAATTAGAATGCTTATAGTTTGAGTTTCTTCCTCTTTATCTTTAGTTAACTCCCACTTTAATTATTCTGTGGCGTTTAGCAGAAGTTCTTGGCTTAAGAAACTTAAAAGAAAGCTAGACAGATTGCGTCTATTCACGGGAGCGTCACATTTTATACGAAGGGATAGCGGCTCAGGTATAAAAATATCGGGTTCGTAGGCTCTTATGAACTCACAACTTAAAGTAAAGAGTGGTGGAATATCTTCAGATTTTGAAACGCTTGTTTTTGTTGAAATTCTTTTCAAAATATTATCTTTTATTGTTGTTATAGACGAGTCTCGCGAGAATACTTAAAGATCGTTGTATATTATTTTAGAAAAGATATGTAAGATTGCAAATCGAGTGGAAAATTCATATTGTGAACGTATTAAACTGTGCAACTTCAACGCTGATGAACTGGCTGGGCAATCAAATAGAGTACAGACAGTAAAAAGTATTTAAAAAATAAAGCAAGAGTTGGACGTTCAGTTGAAGAGAGTCGTTTCCCCAGCCGCTGGAAATACGACCGCGAAGACGCATAACTTGCCGCGACATGCCTCTGTATAGATCGGCTGGCTTTCTAGGGCGATAATGACAAATCCGCGCCTGTGTGCATAGCGCGAGGCACGAAGCGATCGTCGGGCGCGGCGCAGGTGCTTCCAGGTTTACGTAGCTCGGTAAACAGGGGCAACCGCACCGTATCAGCGCAGCGGCGCGAACGGCGTTATAGGAGGACAGGATTAACGCGCCGCCGGCCCGGGGGATAAAACGGCGGTGACCTCCCGCGGGAAGCCGGACTTTACGGCGACAGGCTAACCCCCCCTGATTCAGGGCACCCCACCCCCTCTGCGCTCCTCCGCGACCCGTCCGTAATCTCTGCCATCGCTCGGTGGCGGCGGCGGCGGACGTCCTGGGCGTCTTCACGACGCCGTTATGTTCCTCGACGGCAGGCGCCGCTGAGCCCCCTGACCGGCGTACACATTCTGCACGACACAGCGCCCTACCTGTACTTCATCCCTTTCAAGGTATTTCTGGGCATTCTAGCTTTCCACTTTGCACCATTTCCATCTCTTGCTATGACTTCCAATACTCATAGATCTTTTCACTGAATGTTAGGCCCTTTGGGGTTTACATCGTTTCCATTCTTTCTAGATCTTTGAGCACCTCTCCTTTGACCCAATAAGTCTTTCCGGCTGACATAATTTCCATTTCTTTCTAAATCTTCCAATAATACATCGACGAGCTAGCTTCTTCTTCCTCTCAATGAGGATTTCGCGTTATGAAGCATTCAGCTCATCAGTCTCAATAATTTTTAAGGTTCTGTACCTCAATCGGTAAAAACAAAACATGCAGGAGATCACCTAGCTGTCAGTGTGTATACCTGTTCGTCTGTTAAGACTCCTTTTTCTCAGGAACCGTTAGAGGTATCGACTAAAATTTCTGTCAAACATTAATATGTAAGGTCGCTTCCTGGTATCAAAAATAGTAGTGTTCTAAGCGAATGCAGTCAAGAGACACGGCCATTTATGCACATATTTTCATGCCCTCAGACTCACTCACCAAAACTTGTGGTTTTACGATTAACATACATAATTAAATTTGTACTGAACCCTCAGGGAGCTAGTCTTGCTCTTATTCGTCCAGTTTTTACATTACTTCTTAAAACCACTGGCTCTTTCTTGCCTTTCAATGATTGTTACATTACGCAGCATTCACATCTCTCTTGGTCTTCCACTTATTATTTGTCATTATATACTTAATGACGCTTCGACACACTGACTTCTTCTCCTCTTTAAAGAATTTTTAGACAGTGTCAGATGTAAGGGTTCTTAATGAGCCTATGTCTCTAGATCTTCCAGTACTCCTTTGATTCACTGGCATATTTCTTTTCAAAGAACTTTATGCCTTGTGGCCCAGCTTGTAATATATCAATTTTCTGAAGTTCCCTTACTCTTTCAATCCACTGTCTCCTTCTTCCCTTTGAAGGAATTTATGTTACACAGTCCATGACAGATTGTACGAGCGCCATCATCTCTTTCCTTCACAATGACGGTCTGAGAAAATTTTACTGGTTTTTTTTTTTTTTTTTTTTTTTTTTTTAGTCTCCTTAGTCATCTGACTGGTTTGATGCGGCCCACCGCGAATTCCTCTCGTGTGCCAACTACTTCATCTCAGAGTAGCACTGGCAACCTACGTCCTAAATTATTTGCTGGATGTATTGCAATGTCTGACTTCCTTTAGAGCTTTTGCTCTCTACAGCTCCCTCAAGTACCACGGAAATCACATCCTGACGTCTTAACAAATGTCCTATTACCCTGTTCCTCCTCCTTCTCAGCGTTTTCCACGTTTTTCTGTCTCATGCTGCGCAGAATCTCCTCATTCGTCACTTTATCAGTTCACCTAATTTGCAGCATTCGTCTGTAGCACCTGTGAATTGCTTCGATTCTCTTCTATTCCGCTTTCCCCACAGTCCATGTTTCACTACCATACAATGCTGCACTCCAGATGTACATTCTCAGAAATTTCTTCCTTAAATTAAGGCCTTTGTTTGATACTAGTAGACTCCTCTTTACCAGGAATGCCCTTTTTGCCATTGCTAGTTTGTTATTGATGTCCTCCTTGCTCCGTTCGCCATTCGTTATTTTGGTGCCTAGATAGTAGAATTCCTTAACTTCATCTATTACGTGACCATCAATCCTAATGTTACAGTTCTCATTGTTGTCATCTCTGCTACTTCTCGTTAATTTCGTCTTTCTTCGATTTACTCTCAATCCCTATTCTGTACTCATTACACTGTTCATTACATTCAGTAGATCACGAAATTTTTCTTCAATTTCACTCATGACAGCAATGTCATCAAAGAATCGTATCACTGATATCCTTTCACCTTTAATCCCACTCCTCAACCATTCTTTCATTAGAAGGACTACATCCCTGTCTTACAACCTTTTTAATCGGAGGACTTCATTCTTGGTCGTCCACTCTTATTATTGCCTCTTGGTTCATCTACATATCGTATATTATTCACATCTCCCTACAGCTTATCCCTATTTTTCTCAAAATTTCGAACATCTTGCACCATTTAACATTCCTGGTAGACAAATCCTATGCACGTGTCTTTATTTTACTTTAGTCTTGCTTCCATTATCAACCACAACGTCAGAAATGACACTCTGGGACCTTTACCTTTCCTAAAGCCAAACTAATCAAACATCTAAGACCTCCTCAATTTTGTTTTCCATTCTTCTGTATACGAGAGTTGTCTGAAAGTTGGATGCATGAGCTATTAAGCTGATTGTGTGATAATTCTTGCTCTTATCATCACTTGCAGTTTTCGGATTTGTGTCATGATATTTTTCTGTGAGTCTGATGGTATGTAACCAGACTCATACATTCTACATATGAAGGTGAATGGTTTGGTTGCCACTTCCCCAAATGATTTCAGAAATTGTGATGGAATGTTATCTGTCTCTTCTGCCTTATTTCATCTTAAGTTGTCCAAAGCTCTTTTAAATTTTGATTCTAATACTGGATTCCCTATATCTTCTAAATCGTATCCTGTTCCTTGTTCTATCAAATGAAATCTTCCCCCTCACATAGGCCTTCAATGTACTCATGTCTCTCCTCTGCATTTAACAGAGGAATTCCCGTTGCGCCGGCCGAAGTGGCTGTGCGGTTAAAGGCGCTGCAGTCTGGAACCGCAAGACCGCTACGGTCGCAGGTTCGAATCCTGCCTCGGGCATGGATGTTTGTGATGTCCTTAGGTTAGTTAGGTTTAACTAGTTCTAAGTTCCAGGGGACTAATGACCTCAGCAGTTGAGTCCCATAGTGCTCAGAGCCATTTGAACCATTTGAATTCCCGTTGCATTGTCAATGTTGCCACTCCTGCTTTTAATTTCACAAAATGTGGTTTTTGCTTTCTTTTTCAGTTTCTTCACATTTTTCATGCAGCCATTTCCTCTTATCTTCCCTGCACTCCCTGTTTATTTCATTCGTCAGTGACTTGTATTTCTGAGTTTCCCTGGACATTTTTGTACTTTCTTCTTTCATCGATCAACTGAAGTATTTCTTCTGTTGTCCAGGATTTCTTCGCACTTACCTTCATTGTACCTTTCTTTTTCTTTGCAACTTCTGTGACTGCCCTTTTTGGAGATGTTCATTCCTCTTCCACTGGTCTGCCTACTGAGCTACTCCTTACTGCTGTACCTACGAGTGTAACCTTGGAGAACTTCAAGCGAATCTCCTAATTCCTTAGTACTTCTGTACCCGTTTCTTTTCGTACTGATTTTTCCTGACTGCTCTCTTATACTTAAACCTACTCTTTACCACTACTACTTTGTGATATGACCTTATATCTGCTCATTGTACGCCTTAGAATCCAATATCTGATTTCGGAATCTGTGTCTGGCCGCGATGTAATCTAACTGAAATCTTACTGTATCACACCTCTTCCTCTTGTGGTTCTTCAACACAGTATTCGCTGGTAACAACTGAGATTTATTACATAACTCAATTTATCTTTCTCCTATCTCATGCCTTCTCGCAAGCCCATATTTTCCTGTAACCGGCTCTACTACTCCATCCCCTACAACAGCATTGCAGTCCCCCATGACATTTAGATTTCGTCTCCTTTTACATACTGTACAACCCTGTCAGTATCCTCATAATCTTTCTCTATCTCTTCATCTTTAGCACGTGACATCGGCATATATACCGGAACTATCATTATTGGCGATTCTGATAAGAAGAACCCTATCACTGAAATCGTTACAGTGACACACTCTCAGACAACTGCATTCCAGTCCCCCATGTCATATTTCGTCTCCTTTTACGTACTGTACTATCCTGTCAGTTTCCTCACAGTATTTCTCTATCTCTTCATCTTTAACATGTGACATCCGCATATATACCAGAACTATCATTACTGTCGATTCTGATAAGAACCCTATCACTGAAATCTTTACAGTAACACACTCTCAGTCCTACCTTCCCATTCACAACGAATCTTGCTCCCATTACACCATTTTCTACTGCTGTTGATATTACCCTATACTCTTGTGACCAGAAATCCTTGTCTTCTGTCCATTTCAATGTACTGACCTCTACTACTTCTAGAATTGGCCCTTGCATGTCCTTTTCCACATTTTATAGCTTCCCTACCACACTAAAGCTTCTGACATTCCACAACGTTTCGTTGGTTAATCAATCTGATTGTCATGGTTCACCTCCCCGTTGGCAGCCCCTCACGGAGATCCGGAAGGGGGCTATTCTGGAATCTTTTATCAATGGAGGGCTCATCATGACACTTTTTCAATTATAGGCCACATGTCCTGTGGATGCACATTATGTATGTCTAATGCAGTAGTTTCCGTTGTCTTTTGGCATGCCGTTAATCATTGCTGATTCTTCCGCCTTTAGGGGCAGTTTCGCACCCGAAGGACAAGAGAGTGCCCTGACCCATTTTTTGCTCCTCCGCCCTCTTCGACAAGACCGTTGTCAGAATGAAAATGACTTCTTATGACGAAAGTCTTCGGCGCCATCCTGATTGCTAATTAAGATTTAAGAGATGGTGCGTTTCGAACCGGAGACCGAGGACGTTTTGATTACTTATCAAAGACGTTACCCCTAGATGATAAACAGTAATAGTCAATCAATTAACAATGTCGTTAGTGGTGTCATTAGTACAGCTGTTGCCACTAATAGTGATAATTGTGATAATAATAACCTAATGATAACAACAGCAATAATAATAATAATAATCACAATGATAATATTAGGACATTAATAACAATAAAAGGACAATTAATAACAATAATGGTAGTGATATATACAAGAAAAATTTATAGGTCTACAAAATACATGTTTTATGATGTTACGGGTTCTGGGTAATGAAAATTTAAGGAGACTATATCAGCTAACAATACTGATAGATGAGATCAGGTTAGGTAGAGTGATGTACAAGGATAACTAGTGGATACAGGGGTAGACGTAATCTCGTTGTTCCTTTAGTAGAAATGTCATTGCCTGTCTTCTGAAGCTAGGGATGTTACTTAGTTCTCTGATGTAACGCAGGACGTTGTTCCAGAGTCGGTTTCCTACTACTGAGAAGAACTTCCAGAAGGTGGGTAAACGATGGAGTGGAATAGAATGTATTTTGATCTAATGGGAACGGGTGTTCCTACTGTGTTGTTTAGACAAGAACTTTAACGTTTAGGAGAGATATGAGGGTCACTGTTCATTGATAAGACATTAGAGAAGATAGACGGTATGAAAATCTCTGCGCTTGTCTGCTCGCAGCAATAACAACTGTTCATGTGATGGTAAGATGAGATAGGATACATCACAGATATAGCGAACACAGGCATTCATAACCAGCGCAAGGTACCGTGAGCTCTTTTGAGAAAGGTCTTACAGGGCACGATTGCTGTAATCAATTATTGGAATTATAAACATTTGTACGAGTTCCTTTTTCAGCTCAAGAAGGAAGAAGGTTTTATGTTTTTGTAGGGCATGAAAAGGTGCTGATGCCTTCTTGCACATTACAATTACGTGCTCAATCCAATTCAGGCTTTCAGCTATTATTACTCATATACCAGTGGTTCCCAAACTTTCTTAGACCATTATCCCTACCTGCAACCAAAGATTAGCTAGTACTCCCTCCATTATTCTCCATCTGCCAGTTTTGCCCGCCCCCCTCCCCCACATTACCATCAACTTAAGCACCTAACTTAACTGAAGCATAAAAGGCTTCTTGGAACGCTTCTGTTTTTAAAATGATGAAAGATGAATGATATTTTATGTGTGTGTGTGTGTGTGTGTGTGTGTGTGTGTGTGTGTGTGTGTGTGTGCACCTGTGAGTTACAATGAATGACGAAGGAATTCGTGGTGCTATCCGCAACTCCTCCTCAGATAAGGAAGTTACCTATCCACAGTGACGGTAGACACTTCTTAAATACATACTTCCCTGCATTACTCCTCTCCACTACAGCACTTGCTTGACCTGGACGTTGCAATCCCATTTAAAATCAAACAAGTTCAGCTGTGTGCTCTGTACTTATTGTTCGTAAATCACTTGACTGCTGCATTCCTTTCTTCTGAACTGGCAGAAATTGGAAGACTTCAGACTGTTAATACTTTGTGTCTGACCACAGCCACTGACTGTAATAATACTGTGTACAGCACTATAGTAGCCCTTATGTAGTTAATGACGTGTTGTACTGCCAATTAATTCCTTTATCTGTTTCGAAGCGAGTAATGAAGCGATTTCTGGATTACTGCAGGTACCGTCTACAATTTGAAGACATTTTTTTGAGATATTTAGCACTTGTTACATATAGGACTCACTTTTATCAGCAGAAATGTACGGGACAAAGCACAACGTATGTCTGAGGTGGGTGGGCTATATGAGGAACCACATTAATGCTTCTAATTGAGAAAAAGTAATTATTGATAACTTATAAAATCAATATTAGAGACTTACAAAAGTGTGAAAACAGTAATGGTCTTTCGAAAATAACTGATTTTTGTGACTGAAACAGAATCGAATCGTTAAGTTTTTACCCTTCAGAAAATTTCATTTTACCTCTCAGGAGTTAATTATCCACACGTTGAGAACCACTATCCTAGACTCTTTACTGAAGGAGTGATGATATTTGTTCCGTTTATGGCAGAGATTCCCGATATTTCGGGTTAATGAACATACAATGACCAATCAGTACCGCTTGACTTTGGTTGGATTGAGTTAAACACTGGATCCTGCGTTCATTTTGGTAGTGGACGTAGGTCGGTATTGGGATTTTCGATAGCTATCTTCAAATGTATTAGTTTTCCAATTCTATGCAACTGGAGGTCATGTGGTATTTGCAGTAGGACAAGGCTGATGGTGCACATTTACGTACAACGAAAAATTATAGAAACTAACCCTGGTGGTGTACTTTCGGGTGTTCAGTCTTCTTATTGATTCCCAATCTTGGGCTGTCTTTAAAATTGCAAAAAGACCTTTTATCGATACGAAAATCGAGTGTTTACCGTATTCCAGATGAATGTGTAATATAGGATGTGACAGGTTATTAGAACATTCGAAGGAACGAAGGAAGGGAGATTAAGGTTGACGGTTGCAAGGCACATCAGTGACACACCCAGCTAAAACAATGAAGTTAGTTTTAAGAAATCAGTCTTAATCGCGTTTTTTGTTTATTTAATGCCGACCGGTTTCAGCCCATGGAAGGGGCCATCTTCAGGGCGAACATATGGTCGACTGCTGGTGGCGTCAATTCTACCAAGGTATGGCAGTCGACATATGTTCGCCCTGAAGGTGGCCCCTGCGATGGGCTGAAACCGGTCGGCACTAAATAAACAAAAAACGTGATTAAGACTGTTTTCTTAATGCTAAGTTAATTTTTACTATTCGCCGTCGCTCCACAACCATGTTGTCCAAACATCTAAAACAATGAAACCAATCAACCGCCGCCCTGCGCTGCCTCGAATATGATCATGAAACGAAATGTAACGAGACCAGTATCATGTGGCAAACGCCAAGTTTCGGGGAGCTTACATCTACATAGACAATCCGCAAGCCGCCGAACGGTGAGTGTCGGAGTGTGCCACGTACCACTACTAGTCCCTCCCCTATTCCACTCGCTAATAGAGCGAAGGAAACACGATTGTCTTATGCCTCCGACTGAGCTCTAATTTCTCGTATCTTATCTTCACAGACCTTACGTGCAATATGCACTGATGGCCATTAAAATTGCTACACCACGAAGGTGACGTGCTACAGGCACGAAATTTAACCGACAGGAAGAAGATGCTGTGATATGCTTTTCAGGGCAAAATGGCTCTGAGCACTATGGGACTTAACTGCTTTGGTCATCAGTCCCCCTGAACTTACAACTACTTAAACCTAACTAATCTAATGACATCACACACATCCATGCCCGAGGCAGGATTCTAACCTGCGACGGTAGCGGTCGCGCGGTTCCAGACTGTAGCGCCTAGAACCGCTCGGCAACTCTGGCCGACTTTTCAGGGCATTCACACAAGGTTGGCGCCGGTGGCGACACCTACAACGTGCTGACATGAGGACAGTTTCCAACCGATTTCTCATACACAAACAGCAGTTGACCGGCGTTGCCTGGTGAAACGTTGTTATGATGCCTCGTGTAAGAAGGAGAAATACTTACCATCACGTTTCCGACTTTGATAAAGGTCGGATTGTAGCCTATCGCGATTGCGGTTTATCGTATCGCGACATTGCTGCTCGCGTTGGTCGAGATCCAATGACTGTTAACAGCATATGGAATCGGTGGGTTCGGGAGGGCAATACGGAACGCCGTGCTGGATCCCAACGGCCTTGTATCACCAGCAGTCAAGATGACAGACGTCTTATCTACATGGCTGTAACGGATCGTGCAGCGACGTCTCGATCCCTGAGACAACAGATGGGGACGTTTGCAACACAACAACCATCTGCACGAACAGACGGATCGACCAGCCACGTCTCGATCTCTGAGGCAACATATGGGGACGTTTGCCAGACAACAACCATCTGCACGAACAGTTCGACGACGTGTGCAGCAGCATGGACTATCAGCTGGGAGACTATGGCTGCGGTTACCCTTGACGCTGTATCACAGAGAGGAGCGGCTGCGATGGTGTACTCAACGACGAACCTGGGTGCACGAATGGCAAAACGTCATTTTTTAGGATGAGTCCAGGTTCTGCTTACAGCATCATGATGGTCGCATCCGTATTTGGCGGCATCGCGGTGAACGCGCATCGGACGCGTGCATTCGTCATCGCCATACTGGCGTATCAGCCGGCGTGATGGTATGGGGTGCCATTGATTACACGTCTCGGTCACCTCTTGTTCGCATTGACGGCAATTTGAACAGTGGACGTTACATTTCAGATGTGTTATGACACGTGGCTCTACCCTTCATTCGATTCCTGCGAAACCCTACATTTGAGCAGGTTAATGCACGACCGCATGGTGCAGGTCCTGTACGGGCCTATCTGGATGCAGAAAATATTCGACTGCTGCCCCGGCCAGCACATTCTCCAGATCTCTCACCAATTTAAAACGTCTGTTCAATGGTAGCCGAGCAACTGGCTCGTCACAATACGCCAGTCACTACTCTTGATGAACTGTGGTAACGTGTTCAAGCTGCATGGACAGCTGTAGCTGTTTGACTCAATGCCCAGGCGTATCATGGCGGTTATTACGGCCCAAGGTGGTTGTTCTGGGTACTGATTTCTCAGTATCTATGCACCCAAATTGCGTGAAAATGTGACCACATGTCAGATCTAGTATAATATATTTGTCCAATGAATACCTGTTTGTCACCTGCATTTCTTCTTGGTGTAGCAATTTTTACGGTCAGTCGTGTATGTTGGTGGCAGTAGAATTGTTCGGTATCCAAGGTACTGGGGGAACTATGGAGTGTGAAAACTAGAAGGGAAGACAGAGACTGGAAAACATCCAACAAATAATTGAGGAGGTAGGTTGCAAGTGCTACTCTGAGATGAAGAGGTTGGCACAGGAGAGGAATTCGTGGCTGGCTCCATCAGTCAAAAGACTGTAAAATCAAAAATAAATAAATAACTAAATAAAAGATAGAGCAGAAAGGAAATGTGCGTGTGGCATTGATGGCCGTGTGGTCACATCCGGGGAAGTTCGGCCGCCGAGATGCAAGTCTTATTTCAGGTGACGCCACATAGGGCTATTTGCATATCGGTGATGATGAAATCACAATGAGGGCAACACCCAGTCCACGAGCGAAGAAAATCTCCACCCACGCCGTAAATCGAAATCGTGCCCGCTGCACGGTAGGCAAGCACGTAACCACTCATGTTAGCAGGCGGGCAGAGAAAGAGAGACAGAGAGACGGAGAGTAGTGACAGAGAAGGATGTCGTTAGACTTTACCTTGGTTCTCTCTCTGTACATTTGTTTCTGCATTCTACATCTACAAGCCACCGTACGGCGGAGGGTACCCTGTACCACTACTTGTCATTTCCGCTCTTGTTCAAACGCAAACAAAACGAGGGAGAAACGACTGTCTGAACGCCTCCGTATGAGCTCCAATTTGTCGTATTTTACCTTCGCGTCCTTACGCGCAATGTATGTTGGCGGCAGTAAAATCTTTCGGTAGTCAGCTTCAAATGCCGGTTCTCTATATTCTCTAAGTTGTGTTTCACGAAAAGAGCGCCGCCTTCTCTCTAGGGATTCCCATTTGAGTTGCCCAAGCATCTCCGTAACTACAACCTGCCTCTGAATTGCTTATATGTCTTCCTTTAACGCGACCTCGTACTGGTCTCAAACACTCGAGCAGTACACAAGAACAGGTCGCACCAGTGTCCTATATGGGGCGTCCTTGACATGTGAAGCACTCTTCCCCAAAATTCCCCCAATGAACTGATATCGACCATTTGCCTTCCTTGCGCAGTTTTCGCATGCTCGTTTCATCTCATATCGCTTTGCAACGTTAGGCCCAGATAATTAAACGACTTGACTGTGTCAAGCAGGACACTAGTAATACTCCATCCGAACATTACAGGTTTGTTTCTTCTACTCATCCGCATTAACTTACGTTTTTCCACATTTAGAGTTAGCTGCTATTCATCACACCAACTAGAAATTTTGTCTGTCTTGTATCTTACTACGGACGCTCAACTTCGATAACTTACTGCACGCCGTGGCATCATCAGTCAACAACCGCAGAGTGCTGCCCACCATATCAGCCAAATAATTTATAAGAAAACAAAATCTGTCCTATCACACTTCCCTGGGATGCTCCTGACGATAGCCTTGACTCTGATGAACACTCGCCGTCGAGGACAAAACACTGGATTCTATTACTCAAGAAGTCTTCGAGCCACACTGTGAACTTATTTCATATGCTCTTAAATTCGTTAATAACCTGAGAGGGGCACCGTGTCAAATGCTTCCAGGATATTTAGAAATATGGAATCTGTTTGTCCATAGAAAAGAGCAAGCTGAGTTTCGCACGAGCGATGCTTTCTAAAAGCATGCTGGCTCGTGTACATAAGCATTTCAGTCCCATGAACGTTTATTGTATTCTGACTGAGATTATGTTCAAGGATTCTGCAGCAGACAGAAATTAGGGTTAGTGGTCTGTAATTTTTCGGGTCCGTCCTTTTACTTTTCTTATATACTGGAGTCACATGCGCTTTTTTATAGTAACTTGGGGCATTGTGCTGGATGAGAGATCACGATAAATGCAAGGTAGGTAAGGGTCCAAAGCCCTAGAGTACTTTTTGTAAAATAGAACTGGGATTCCACCTGGATCTGGTGATTTATTTCCTTTAAAAACTTTCACCTGTTCCTCTCCGCCAGGGATCCTTATTAGTATGCCATCGATACCTAAGTCCGTTCAATAGCCATATGACGGCATTTTTATACGATTCTCCTGCGTGAACGATTTCTTGAATGTATTTCTATCTTCCAATGCACACAAGACTGTTCAAGAAGGGGGTGGAATGGAAGTCTTCGAATCACTTACCTTTCCTTGATGCATATATCATCCTCTCAACTCTTCTTCGGCACTTGGCAAGCCACTCCTTGGCGTAACTAATTCTGAAGAATGTGTGTGTGTGTGTGTGTGTGTGTGTGTGTGTGTGTGTGTGTGTGTGTTTAATTTTCCATTTACATTGAAAGTACCCGTTACCCACACCTAGAAGCCATGTCTAAAATAACGCACACTGATCTGGTAGGCCAATTTTAATGAATGAGCTGGCAAACTAAAACTGGCCAGCCAAAAGTTTCTACGACTGACGCACAACTGACCTTTGTCACTGAACAGAAGACCTCCCGGACACAGAAAATACAGGAAAATGTGATTTCGATTCGCCAGTTGGTTGCTGTCACTTCTCTGCGCATGCGCATGTCCCGGATGCTGGAATAATAATATTGCGTATGGCTAGGCCGAGAGCACCACCAGCGGGGAGCCCGGCAGCGTGTTGCAAGTCTTTTTGACACCGCTTCGGCGACTTACGTGTGGACGACGTGATGACGTAGACAATACCTAGTCTCAGACTGGAGAAAATCTCTCACCCATTCGCGAATCGAACCCGGTCTCCTTACATGGCATTCCACCGCTCTGACCACTTTTTTCATTCTTTATTTTTATTTTCTAAATGAATATAACGGCGGGGGTGGATCAGCAGGGTGCGCAGGAGTTGAATCTCAAGGGTTTGGCCACATTGTCCCCTCACCGTCACCGAGGCTACGGGATGCAGGAAAGTGCGAGACATGGGAATCAAAGGAAGTTGAAGGCTTTCTTATTTATTTTTATTTTTAATTTTTGTTAGTATGTGGAACAGACGTCACCTACATAGGAAAAGAAAAAACAGAAGACTGGGTAAATAAAATCCGCGCATATACGGACCGCTCTCCCATCGGCGGCGGTCGAGGGTAGAATCCATTGCAGGTGGCTGAAACTGACACACTGCCAGAGGGGGTAGGTGACCTCATCTAGTGGAGGTCTAACGAAGACCCCTCGAAGATAGCTGGCAAATGAAGTTCGGTAACGTGGCTTGTATTCTGTAAAACTTTTCTGTATTTGTAAACATGTCCAAAAGTCGAGACGAGATTTTGCTCCCTCAAGAAATTGGTAACTGACTGCCCACCCTTGATCCACATGATGGCATGATATGTGGCCGTGAGAAAGTATGTGCCCTCCGGTTTGTAACAACACCAACGCTATACTATTGTACAGATAATAATTTTTTTTCTTCTGATTTTCTATAAATTAGTGTAAGCGATGTTCTGATTTCATTTCTTTTTTCTTTTCATATCATTATGTTAAAGAAACTGTAAACAATTTTCGATGTGAATATTAATGTTTATGTCAAATTGCAAGCAATATTATAACAAAATGGAAATGTAAGAAATGTTGAAACTCTTGTAAGATGTCAAAGTTGTAATTGTGCGTCTGGTCCATACGTAGGCAATGTGTGGAGTGTGGAGTGCAAAACCTTTGGTGAATATCCTGTCTGTAGGGGAGCGGGAAAAGGTGGATGGCAGGCGAGCGCGGGAAAATGCACACGGGCGCGGAACGGCATAACGGGCTCAGCAGTAGTAGTCGGAGTTGGGCTTTGATCTGAGCAACACGTTCTGGATCGAGGAGGTTCTCCTGGAAAACGTGGTTTCGTTGAGCCTCGGATGTGCCGTTTCCGACGACTATACAGCATGGCAAAATTCCATAGGCACTAAATGGAAAAATATTGCGACGCTATGAAGAAGTAAAGTGCCGATACATCAAGAGCCATAGCTCTGATTGTATGTGTGCTCTGCGCCTCGCCATCTCGCCGCCCGCCAACCGCCACATCGATACGAACAGGTTGAAACTATTAGTACTGTATTCGTGTGGACCAGTGTTATGTTTGTTCCTTACTGTTCAATAACAACTTAACTTTTACCAGAACAGTCCTATCATTTAATTATCCTAATCACTAACCTAGACAGGGTCCTTTCCACATGTTGTGCAATCCGAGTGTCCCGAGACGAAGGTTTAAAGTTTATGTCAATAATAATTACCTGCAGATCTATCTATGTTAGAATGATGTTTAAAGAACTTTGTTGTTAATGAATATATAGGCAAATAATATAGGTCTGACAAAGTTGGAAGATAATTTTGAAATTGGTTTAGTAATGAAGTTCAATTATTTTAAGGCAGATATAATTGTAATTAAATGAGCAGGAAATAAGCTAAAAAGAGTAGTAATTCATATATTGGAAACCTTGAGTGCTTAATGCTTTCAATAGTTAATAGCTTCAATACAGTGATCATAACAGTTTCAGGCCCTCCCCCCCATTTTTTCTTTTCTATTCATTTAAATTCTGAAGTGTACTGAACTGATTTGACCAGCAAAGTTAAAGTCAATGTAAAACCAAAATTTATTAGTGTTTTACCTTTTTCAAAATTGACATTGTATGTGTGTTTCGAAAGTGCTATTTCTAGGGTAACCTATCCCCGATTCTAATCAGATCAATAGACAGTACGAAGTTCGTAGTAAACATTATAGTGTATTGTTGTGTATTTTTGGCTTGTCCATATTAGTACAGAAAGTGAAATTATTAGTTCAGTAGATTTTCTGGTTCTAAAATTTACCATATTATGCAGTGCTATTACGTGTTGTTTTGTATGAACGTACATCAACTTGTACTGGTAAGAAACTCAGTTAATGCCTAATTAGGCTGGCGACCGTATTATTAACAATTTGGTAGCATCTGCTGTGTCGTTTCTTGTCCGTCCTAACGTGTAGTTGCACTTCAGACTTGCTTGACGTATCATTGTTGTTACTGAGTGGGTGAAAGTCTGATTTTGCCTCCATTCTGGTACACGCGGTCGACATATATACCAAAATCCTTTCTTACAAGGTGAAGCCCGTCACCTTACCATAGTACAGGCTTTAATAAGTATCGTGCGCAGTAGCGTAGGGTTACAGGTTATAGAAACATTTGCGGTTTTGATCGCACCAGTGGCACTCGGATGAGGAAGGCAGTGATTTGCTGCACGAAGAGCCAGACGTCGTGCGGTAATCAGCGTTGAGTTTCCAGCAAAGGACACGAAGAAGGGAACCTGAGATACCGATGTTGTGCAGTCGCTGTTTCGAGGCAAATTTCCTGTTGATTTTGTGATACCTCATTGCTTGGACGTCCGTAGTGACGAAGCGCTGATGGGTGGTACTACATGGAGGTACGCTACGGGGACACGACGCAGTAGTAGGTAATAAAAACCGTTGGTCCTGGATGGACATGTGTCCGACGAAATGTGAGGCAGGTTAGGGGCGATGTAGCCTAAGCATACCGGTGGTGAGGTAGACACAGACAGGAGGATATCATGCAAGTTGAATGTTAGGGATTTGTCCCGTCCGGTCCATTGTTTTTCCATAGTACTCATACACAAGGCTGCTTCTCTCATCCGGACGTTGAAGAGTCCGACGCCACCATCCCCTGTGGGTAGGGGAAGTATCTATAAACTTTAAACAGGGAGCAAGACGTAAGATAATAGCCACTCAGCTATGGACACACGGATTCCGCACGCTTTGTCATTACGTTTCAGTGAGTGAGGGAGGTAGTTATCTTTAGCGACCAGTTGAATGCAGCACAAGATGTTGTTCACGATAAAACAGGGCTTCTTCATTACCGAGTGTTATCTGAAGCGTAGTTCGTGAAAAAATTGTTTGGAACTGTTTGGTTCAAATGGCTCTGAGCACTACGGGACCTAACTTCTGAGGTCATCAGTCCCCTAGAACTTAGAACTACTTAAACCTAACTAGCGTAAGGACATCACACACATCCATGCCCGAGGGAGGATTCGAACCTGCGACCGTAGCGGTCTCGCGGTTCCAGACTGTAGCGCCTAGAACCGCTCGGCCACTAGGTCGGCTGGAACTGTTTACGCAACTGTTAAAGAATGGAAGTCTTTTGACAAAGCTCCCGGCAAAATCTGCAATACAACATTTAGCAGCCACAGGAACGTTTCCAGCTTGTCTTCAGGGGAACAGCATTCACTCGCAGGAGAAGAAGGGTAGCTGCGAGGGCGAACTGCTAGTCTTCTCAGTCGGTAACGCACTTATAAGCGGAAGGCGAAGGTCCCGAATCCGAACTTCGCTCTGACACACACTTTTAAATCAGCACAATGCAGCTTCGAGTTGCAGAACAACAACATTGCACATCTCACTAAAGTTGCTACTACAACACAACAAAACTATTTTCCCACAACCCCTCAAAAAGTCAATGGATTTGGTTGGTAGGACATACACCGCATTAATTAATTAGAGACCAGAAAGAGCTGTCATATCCGGGAAATAGGACATACAGGGTGACTTCGTGATGGTGTTACAAGCTTTACTGCAAGCACTTTGGTTTTCATATTTTTAGAGGACGTAATATGAACCAAGATAAGAAAATCCAGTAAAAAAAGATTCTAAAATGCATACCTTAAAAGTTAAGGGGACTTCTTCAGTAGAAGAGATGTGTTTCACAGAAGCTATGATGAACAATTTCTCATCATTCTTAAGGTATGCAGCTTAGATTCCATACTTACTACAAATTTTTCTTACTTTGGTTCTTACTACCGTTTCTGAAAGATGCATATACTACAATGTTAGCAAAAATAGTACCGGTACATAGATTTTCACCACAACTTTTTGACTCTGTTGGTTCCGAACCAAGTTAACTTTTATCCATCACACCTTAAAATTTGTAACATCATTATGCAATGACTCTCTACATCGCAACACAGAGCAGAACTACTACCGAAAGAGGTTAAATATGGGCAAAAGCATGAAAACTATATCTCTCGAAATTATGAAGTTTTCCCCCTCAGGTGTTTTTGACAATAATTCAATTTGTTATACCTCGTAGGATTGGCCAATTTCAGCCGGACAGGTCATTTTTAAGCACACTATTATCCTTTTATAGTGCAGGATGTAATAAATCGAATTGTTTTCAAAAACAGTCGACTTGGAAACCTTCACAACGTCCTTTAACAAATATACGGCTGTGGTGCCCCGCTGAAGCAAGTATATCTCAGGACTGTGACTGATGAAAACATGAGACGAAGAAAAGGAACCAAAACAGATGAAGAGATAACACGCGCGCAGCGTACAACTACTGAAATCATTGGTGGCTAGTGTTTAATATTCTGCTTCTCTTGTAAATCATGAGCAGAACAATGGGATTTTGAGCTAAAGTCAATGAGATTCCTTTTCAAGCATGAGGAAAGTTGAATGTTTTATACCAAAGTTAGTTTTTATTTGTTTCATCTTAAAATATTAAGAACAATGTTGAGGACATTTATGTATTTCATCGAAGTCGGTTTCTTTATCACGCCCTCACATCCTAAAACGTAAAGAAGAGGTCTTTGAAATACAAAAAAAGAAATCTTACGTTTTAAACAAAAGTAGATATCATTTATTACAAGACACACAGGAGAGGTCTTTCTGTTTGCCAAAAAGGACAGGAAGAGGCTAACTACGTTTAACAAAACAAAAGGAAGACATACCAAGTTTTGTTTGTTATCATTACAAAGAACAATTTCACGCTGTGCATACGGAACACTAAGGTGAGGCGTCTTTGTTTTGCCATGGCAGACTAAATCCGTGCCAACGAAAACAAATGTTGGTGAGCTGTAGAAGCGGTACGAGACACTAAAAAAATATTTTAAAAAATTAAAGAAAAGTAGAGCATTTTCCCGCGAAAGACAAAGGTCCCAGGTTCATTTCCAGCTCATGGACAGAGTTTTAATATGCCAGGCGGGTTCAAACCAGGATACACTCGGCTTCAGGCTGAAAATGACTCTATTTGCTAGTTGTAGCGTTTTTTCGGGGAAGATCACTTCCGCCAACACAAGCGCTAGTTGGTGTTTACACCGGTGTCCAAAATTAAAGTAACAAACGGAAATTTTGCAAGGTTAATTTTATTTCGCCACAAAATAGTATAATCAGATGATAGTCAAGTAGAAACAATGTAAAGAATACAGAATGCAAACAAGTGCAACATGCATAACGACAGATGAAAGTGTTCTTCGTTATTTACAACTTAACGGATTTGCACACACATTGCGACTGAGCTGTGGTGGCACTGAGTTAGTAGATCTGTCTGGCGCCACTGGCTCAGGTCTAGTATCGACTATCCCTCATGCGGCTCCATTGCCAGTATCTATGAGTATGAGTTGGTCTCTGTAGGTTGGGCTCTTAGAAGGGCTTTGCTTGCCGATATCTATTTTGGGTTAGCTGGCCCGAGAGGAGGTCACCGAGTTTGAGGATTGGCGGTAGCGTCGTGACAAGAGGTAGTCACGAGGTCCAAGCGGCCGAAGCCACGAGCTGCGCAAGGAGGGCCAGAGCAGAGCGAAGACACCGGAGTACTTCACAGAGGTCAGACGTCGGTTGGTTGGCAACATTCGTGTCGGACGACCGCTCGTGGCCTGGCTGCCCTCTTCTGCCTGGCTTTCATCGGCACCACTCAGTAACCGCAGCGACGTACCGTGGATCCATGGAACTGCCTGCTGGTAAAGGGGAGCAGCGTTCTGTAATCCTCGTGGTGATTTGTGTCATTGTCTACCTGGCCTCCTTATAATTTCTGGTTTGTACCCGACCCCCAGAGTTTTACTCGGTCGGCTCTTTCTTCGCAGATATAGGCCATAGTATTGTGCTAAGACACTAGTTGTCATTTGTAAATTATCCCGCTATTATATTGCCTTTCCTTTATGGTTTGTACCCGATCATTAATGTTCTAATGAACCAGCTCCCGGGCGTAAATACAGCCGGATCAATTGCGCTAAGGCACAGGTTAGCGTTAAACAAAAGAGGGACCTTGGAGTTAGATTTAGATGTTAACCATTTGAATTATTTGATTGTCATTAGTTATAATCTGAACAACCTGTTGTGCTAAGCTGTGCGTTTCTGTGCTTGAAAGACCAGGTCATTATTGGTGTATTTTAGGTGGATCTTGTGGTTCCGCCGAGCGAGTTCTCTTGTAATAAGTGTTCACAAGTAATGTCTTAAGACGTTCCGTCAGAGCGGTCTTAGTAACTGACAATCAGTTTAACTTTGAAAATATTAACAGCCAACTGTCATCAGGGTTTTACTCAAAATAAGATAGTCGGAAATGACGGTTTGGGATCCAGTCGCACCTTGGTTGCCGATTGAAATTAAGAAGTTGGTTGCTTCGAAATAATCCTTATCATTGTCATTTTGCTTCCTAATCTCTTTAACCTTTAAGCGCAGGTGCGCATGTTAACCCCGAACCGTTTGACATACAGCTTTCCAATTAAAAGTTACGTCGTTGAGTAATTGAATCACTCTTGTCATCAATGGTGCTTATATAGTTTTCATGAGTTGCGGAAGGGTATTTAATAAGACAGCAATAGTAAACACCGCTGTTTCACCCGATAACGGGCAGGCTGCAGATCTGACGGTCTTCTAATCATCGTCATATTGTTTGCTGTTATGGATTACAGCACTTCAGATTTCTTTTGTAAAAAATTATTCATCTTAAGGTTTAAGGTCAGAAGAACTTAGCAAATTTGTTCATTTTGTTAAAGAAAATTTTATATGGTTCAAATGGCTCTGAGCACTATGGGACTTAACATCTATGGTCATCAGTCCTTTAGAACTTAGAACTACTTAAACCTAACTAACCTAAGGACATCACACAACACCCAGCCATCACGAGGCAGAGAAAATCCCTGACCCCGCCGGGAATCGAACCCGGGAACCCGGGCGTGGGAAGCGAGAACGCTACCGCACGACCACGAGATGCGGGCAAAATTTTATAATTATATATATTGTTATATAAACAGGTTATGTGGAAAGAAAGTTATATTGGTGGGTAGTCCCTTCCATGTTTTTCTTAATTCCATTAAGTACCACGTCTCACCGATAACTGGTTAATGTACTCAGTATGGGGTGTGACCACCTCTTTCAACAATACAAGCCTGAAAACGACGGGGAATGCTGTGATTGATGTCATCAGTCTCATGTTGAAGCAGTAATGCCCGTTCTTCCTGCAGAACGGCTCGTAGTCTTACGGAGTTCAAAATTGGTTCAAATGGCCCTGAGCACTATGGTACTTACGTCTGAGGTCATCAGTCCCCTAGAACTTAGAACTACTTAAACCTAACTAACCTAAGGACATCACGCACATCCATGCCCGAGGCAGGATTCGAACCTGCGACCGTAGCAGCCGCGTGGTTCCGGAGTGAAACGCCTAGAACGGCTCGACCACATCGGCCGTCTTCCGGAGTTGTTGGTGAGTGATGACGTGATGCAAACCGTCTCACTAGGGCATTCCAGACATGCTCTATGGAATTCAAATCAGGCGAGGGAGCAGGCGACGCCATGCGTGCAATTTCATCCGTTTCCAAGAAAACATCGGTCATCCGTGCTATGCGAGGTCCAGCATTACCGTCCGTCGTACGAAATCTGTTCCCACAGCACCTGGGAACAACCACAGAGGAGGCCCAAGATCTCGTCACGTGACTGCAGTTAAGCCATGCCGATCTACCCGCACAATTTCATGGATAGGAGCTCGAGTGGTCAATCCCTGCTCACACCATTAGGGATCCTCCTCGATATCGGTCTCTTTCTACAATGTATGGTCCAGAAATCGTCTACCACGTTCCCTCCAGATGCGAATCCCTTGAGAACCACTCTCCAGACTAAATCACGGCTCATCTTTGAAAATAACATTGTCCCACTGTTCTGTCGCCAAAGTGGCATGTTGATGACTCCTCTCTAGACGTTTCCTTCTGTGGGAGTCAGACATACAGCATGTCTCCAACAATAAAGGCCACTCTGCCGGAGCCTTCTACACATCGTCTGCCTCAATACAACACGTCCAGTGGATGCTGCTAGCTCACATTCAAGTTGCCGTACAGTACTAAGGAGGTACTGTCGTGCCCTCACACGAAACAACGGTCTCTCTTCTGAAATCATACGTGGTCGCCTCTGCTCTGGGCTTTGGGATACGATTTCAGTCTCTATACACTGCCGCTGCGGCCAAGAAACGAGAGAGCGATTCACACCTCATTTTGCGACTGATCTCCTTCTTTTATTTCTCTGGTCCTCCATTGTAGAGAGTCTGGTAAGCATCTTCTCTGTGCCCTACAGCACTGCCTGCAGCTGTGCACACAGAGATTGCGGACGTGGGGCTACCCGGAAAACTCTACATCGTTTCATAGGTGCCCTAACGTCACATCGTTGGCGTGGCTGTCCATTGACCTGAAAGCCATCTACCTTGCAGAAGACGATCGTATGGACATCTGGTTGACAGTTTGTTTGACTATATCGTGAAGTAGACACAGGACGGGGAAACAGGGGTTTGTTGCTTTAGTTTTGGACAGCAGTGTAATTTACAGCTCGACTGACGTTTCACGTGCTGCGTCCAACCTCTATTGCTGAGGCATCCAACTTATGATTGTGTACCACTTCACATGGCACGTAGAGGTCAAAGTGGTCCGTTACAGTCACCTCACAGAGCCCAGGGCCGAGTGGCGCTCGTCGGTTCTTATCTCTCGGCCGCCGCTGCCCAATCGCTCTCCGACGACACTCGAGCCCTGCTGTCCCTGCGGGAGCGCGCCCTTCGCCCTGGACTGATCCTCGTCTGGCGGGCGTCAAGCACCTCCCCTCTCGGAGTGCGGAATCCACTGGGTGAGGGCCTCGGCGTGCGATGGTGGCTGGCGATAGGGGGCGTTCCGCAGGGCCGCCGGCGCCCTATCTGCCGGGGAATCTCCTCCTCTCCTGCTGAAGGACTGCCGGCTCTGACTGATGGCCGCCCTCCAGGGCCTTCACGCTCGGCCGCCTATCGACACGCATCTTCCAGTGGCTCGGGCCCGCCTCTGAGGACAGGACAGCGTCTTAAGGTGCCGCGTGACGCAACATCCCACGTGCCCTGGTAGCTTGAAACCTCTTCCTAAAGTGGGAACTGCTGTACCCTAGACTGCTATTAACGAACGGATCCACAATTCCCTTTCCCATTCTCCTGTATATTATTCATTACTGTGCCGAAGATAGCAGGGGAAGCGAGAACTATCACACAATCAACTTAACAGCTAATGCAGACAGAAGTAGACTTGCGCTCTATCTAACCGAAGGTTCGGTGGTTTTGGTACGCTACATAAATGACGTAAAAATGTTAGGATCATCGGTAGTATTCTTAGGGAACGAAATACAGCACTGGCCATTAAAATTGCTACACCACGAAGATGACGTGCTACAGACGCGAAATTTAACCGACGAGAAGAAGATGCTGTGATATGCAAATGATTAGCTTTTCAGAACATTCACACAAGTTTGGCGCCGGTGGCGGCACCTACAACGTGCTGACATGATGAAAGTTTCCAACCGATTTTTCATACACAAACAGCAATTGACCGGCGTTGTCTGGTGAAACGTTGTCGTGAGGCCTCGTTTAAGGAGGAGAAATGCGTACCTTCACGTTTCCGACTTTGATGAAGGTCGGATTGTAGCCTATCGCGACTGCGGTTTATCGTATCGCGACATTGCTGTTCGCGTTCGTCGAGATCCAATGACTGTTAGCAGAATACGGAATCGGCGGGTTCAGGAGGGTAATACGGAACTCCGTGCTGGATCCCAACGGCCTCGTATCACTAGCAGTCGAGATGACAGGCATCTTATCCGCATGGCTGTAACGGATCGTGCAGCCACGTTTCGATCCCTGAGTCAGCAGCTAGGGACGTTTGCAAGACAACAACCATCTGCACGAACAGTTTGACGACGTTTGCAGCAGCATGGGCTATCAGCTCGGAGACCATGGCTGCGGTTACCCATGACGCTGCATCACAGACAGGAGCGCCTGCGGTGGTGTACTCAACGACGACATTGGTACACGAATGGCAAAACTTGATTTATTTCCGGATGAATGCAGGTTATGTTTACAGCATCCTGATGGTCGCATCCGTGTTAGGCGACATCGCGGTGAACGCACATTGGAAGCGTGTATTCGTCTTCGCCATACTGGCGTATCAGCCGGCGTGCTGGTATGGGGTTCATTGGTTACACGTCTCGGCCACCTCTTGTTCGCATTGACGGCAATTTGAACGGATGTGTTACGACCCGAGGCACTACCTTTCATTCGATCCCTCCGACAATTCGATCCCTCCGACACTCTACATTTCAGCAGGATAATGCACGGCCGCATGTGGCAAGTCATGTACGGGCCATTCCGGATACAGAAAATGTTCGGCTGGTGCCCTGGCCAGCACATTCTCCAGATCTCTCACCAATTGAAAACGTTTGGTCAATGGTGGCCGAGCAACTGGCTCGTAACAATACGCCAGTCCCTAGTCTTGATGAACTGCGGTATCGTGTTGAAGCTGCATGGGCAGCTGTATCTGTACACGCCATCCAATCTCTGTTTGACTCAATGCCCAGGCGTATCAAGGCCGTTATTACGGCCAGAGGTGATTGTCCTTGGTACTGATTTCTAAGGATCAACGCACCCAAATTGCGTGAAAATGTAATCACATGTCAGTTCTAGTATAATATATTTGCCCAATGAATACCCTTTTATCATCTGCATTTCTCCTTGGTGTAGCAATTTTAATGGCCAGTGGGGTATAAATGAATGTGTAAGTGAAAAACTTCGACTCGACAACTTCTCTTTGTTTATTTTTTCACAGAAGTAAAACCGCACATCATTCAGTGTTATCCCATTGTGTATTTTATATCGTCACAGAATATTAACTGCATTTTATAAGTAATAAAAATTAGTTGGTAGCGTAACTTTTACATCTTTTACGTAACCAAAGAAATTACTTTTGATGCACGTACGGTTTACATGAGGAAACATAAAAGAATTATGCAACTATTCTTTGTTCTTAGTGGCTGGCAGTGAAAAATATGTCTTTTAATGACATAATCATTACGAATATCAGCCAGCTACGCTACTCTGTTAATTGTTTTTATTTTATATCATTCACTATGAGCCCATTTCGGCACATTGCCATCATCAGGTCCTCTGTAAATACATAAGTAAGCGATGGTCAATAATATAATGGTCCGTAACAATGTTTAGAAAACTTATAATACATCGTTAGGTGTTTTTACCTTCCATGTAACGACATCGTTGCTGCGATGTCCTGTCTGTTTTAGAATCATTGTTTTCTCCTCGATGTACACTGGATATGTACATTCATTTCAGTTGGTTTCCATGCATACTATTTATCTGACACCTTGGATGACTGTTGAAGAGCGATTTTGTATGTATACATAGTTACCATTACAAATAACCGATATGTCGAAATTCAGTTGTTTTTTATTGTTTTTATAGGTTTGTTTGTAATTAAGTTTTTTCTGGATTTTGTTTTAGTTTTATTTGCGATTTTTATTTTGCATTGTTAATATTTTCGTAATAATTTTGTTATTGTCTATGGTTTATGTTGGTGTTATATCTTTGAATATACTCTTCATGTTGTTATCGCTGATACTATGGATATGTGTTATTATCGTCTCTGATTTAGTACGTTACCCGTATTCTTTATTTATAATTTGAATAAAGTTTACTACGTACTTTTTGTGCTTTAGGTCGGTTTGTTCGTTCAGTAATACTGTAAGGTTACTGTGTGCATGTGAATGTATCTCTGTTTCCTCAAGGATGTTCATGAATGTTTCCTTTTGTTGTTCTGTGTAGAGTTTTTGGCATATGTTACACGAAATTTTGTAAATGCCAAAAATTCTACATGGGACAAACCGGTAGAAACTTCGAAGTCAGACATAAAGAGGCCACCAGAGAAAGTGAAAACAACCCATCCATATTTTTTCAACATCTACAAACACAAAAACACGACGTAAAACCTATAAACGAAGCACTAGAAACCCTCCACATTGCGCACTGGAAACGCAGGTATGACCTTAGTTCACCAAATGTTACTAGGAAAACTATCGTAGTCTACAGTTACTTGAAGTGGTCTACTGTAGCTACGATAGTTTTACAGCTCTAGACAAGAGTAACAAAGAGAAGAATGGCAAAGATAATTAAGTATGTGTAAGAAGGCAATATGGCTCCAGAGGGGCAGTTCTGAAGCTACAACTGATAATGGAAGCAAGACTTAAGAAAAATGAAGACGCTTTCATAGAACATGTCAACTTCGAAAATGCTTTCGACATTGTAAAATTGTGCAAAATGTTGAAATACTGTGAAAAATAGGAGTGAGCTATAGGGAAAGACTGATAATACACATGTACAAAAACCCAGAAAGAATAAGAACGATGGAAGACCAAACGCGAAGTGCTCTCATTATAAAGCGTGTAAGACAAGGTTGTAGATTTTGCCCCTACTGTTCAACTCTACACATGAAGAAACAACGGCGGAGATAGAACAAAAGGTTCAGGAGTGGGACAGAATTTCAATGATAAGATTCTCTGAGGGCTGGCTCTCGTCTGTTAAAATGATGTAGTGTTACAGAACGTGTTGAATGGGATGAACAGCCGAACGAGTACGGAATCTCGGTTGAGAGTAAACCAAAGAAAGACAAAAACGAATGAGGAGCAGCAGAAATTAGATTAGCGATAAAATGTGTATCCAAAATTGGGGACCACGAAGTAGACGAAGGAACTCTGCTACCTTGCAAGCAAAATGGCAGATGGTGGACGAAGCCAGGAGGACACTGAAAGGAGATCAGACCAAGAGATGTCTACTAGCATCACACATCGACGTTAATAAGGGAAACAGTTTCCTGATAATGTACGTTTCGAACAGTTCATAGAATTGAAGTGAATCATGGATTGTAAGACAGTTGGAAAGAAGAGAATAAATTCGTTGAAATTTTGGAAATTTGTGGTAGGTTCTATGGGACCAAACTGCTGAGGTCATCGGTCCCTAAGATTACGCACTACTTAACTTAACTTAAACTAACTTACGCTAAGGACAACATGCACTCACCCATGCCCGAGGTAGGACTCGAACCTCCGAGGGGGAGCCGCGTGGACTGTGATAAGGCGCCTCAAAACGCGCGGCTACACCGCGCGGCTGATTCGTTCGAGTGCGGTTGCGTAGAAGGATGTTGAAAATAGGGTGAACAGGTAAGGAATGAGGCAATTCTCAACAATATAGGTGAAGAAAGGAACATATGGAAAACAATGATAAGAAGTAGTGTAGGATAACAGTACATGTCCCGATACACCAACGAATAAGTTTCATGGTACTAGACGGAGCTGTAGAGAGCACAAAGTGAGGGGAATGAATAGACTCGAACACATCCAACATATAACTGAGGACGTAGAGTCGAAGTGCTTCTCTGAAATGAAGAAGCTGACACAGGCGAGGAATTCATGGAGTGTCGCATCACACCAGTCAGAAGACTGATGACTCAAAAACAAAAAATGAGTAAGTTACTAACAAAAATATTCGTGTCATCAACTTGTATCCATGAGTTACTAAGCTGACTGTGTGGCAGTTCTCACAATATTCATCTTATTCCTACTACCTTGAAAAACCGTTTGGCTGTCACTCCTCCCAATGAAAATATTCCTTCGAAAATTTGGAAAATTCCGAAGGAATGGTTCAAATGGTTCAAATGGCTCTGAGCACTAAGGGACTCAACTGCTGAGGTCATTAGTCCCCTAGAACTTAGAACTAGTTAAACCTAACTAACCTAAGGACATCACACACATCCATGCCCGAGGCAGGATTCGAACCTGCGACCGTAGCGGTCTCGCGTTTCCAGACTGCAGCGCCAGAACTGCGCGGCCATCCGAAGGAATGTTACCTATTTTCCGCCATATGATACCACAAGTATGTATAAGTTCTTTCCTAGTCTGGGTCCCCTATGTCTTACAGATCAACACTCCTCTCTATCAAGATGTATAGATTCCGAATCCCAATGTTATTGAGCTGAATTCAAGTCGGAGGAATAGGATTAGTAAGAGCAATCAAACGACGTAGCAGACTCAAGACGTGCGGTTCTGAGCCAGAACAGTATGACCACCTGCTTAATAATGTCTTAGCCAACCTTTGGAACACAATACAGCGGCGATCCGGAGTGACTTGCGTTCGACAACTGCTTGCTAGGTTTCTGGAAGTATATGGTATTAGATGTCTACGTACAGGTCAGTGAATGGTTTGTTGGCACGGAGGTAGCGCAAGATAGCGTCCCAGATGTCTCCCATTCAGCTCACAGTGGATGAATATGGTGACCAAGATACCGACTTGTATTCTCCATAATGCTCTTCAACTCTTCAAACCACTGTAGCACGATTCTCGCCTTTTTCAAGATACCAACTTGTATTCTCTATATTGCTCTTCAAACATCTGTAGCATCAGTCTAAACTGGTTTTATGCAGCCCGCAACAAATTTCTCTCCCGTGCCAACTTCTTCAATTTAGAGTAGCACTTACTACCTGCGTCCTCAATATTTGTGGATGTATCCCAATCTCTGTCTTCCTCTGCATTTTTTGCCTCTACAGCTCCCTTTAGTACCATGGAAGTCATTCCCTCATGCTTTAACAGATGTTCTATCATCCTGTCTCATCCCCTTGTCAGTGTTTTTCTCATATTACTTTCCTCTCCGATTCTGCACAGAACCTCCTCATTCCTCACCTTATCAGTCCACCTGTCATCTTCCGACTTCTATGTTTGGCACAATGAAGGTTGCACTCCGCGGAAGTAGTACGTCCAGAGGCTGTTTTTCGAATGGTTATTAATGCAGCAAGACGTTGGTACCGACGCACACCAGTAGAGTTTTACCATGCGGCCATAAAGGCCCTCCGAGTAAGGAGGGATTACGTTGGAAAACAGGGTTTCGTAGCTAAAAGAGTGGGTAAAAATATGAAGCATTGGACTCTTGAATAAAACCAACCTGCTTTCAGAAAAAGAACTGTTGCGTCACTTATTGAACGCCCCTTACAGACAACTACAAGATAATGTACACAACAACGATGAATATTTCGGTAGTGTACGATTACGTGTTTAGTGGTCTTCTTCTGAAGCTAATTAAATCGTTTCAATATATAGTGTTAATATTAAGTAAGGGGCGGTTGGTAGCACACAACCTCAGTATCAAAAACAGTTTGGGGATGGAAGGAAACGCAGGGGTTATAATTAAAGGGAAAGACCAAAAGCATGACTAAAGTGAATTGAATGAGTTGGCTGTCCGTTGCAGTGGTCACGCAGAGATGAAGAGGTTTGCACAGGATAGGCTAGCACGGAGAGCTAGATAGCACAGGATAGGCTAGCACTGAAAGCTAGATCACACAGGTCATCGGACTGAAGACAGCAATACTAACAAGTTACATGAAGGGGGACGAACAAATAAAAGCTTTATTATTGAATACGAATGCAAGAGTAAGACTTGTCTGGAAGTTCTGGTAAAATTTGGTGCATCTGTACAGAGAACCGAGGTCAGTAAGCAAGTGTGACAACTCTAGATTACTATTTCATTATTACGATTCCTTATGCAGCCGTAGTGAGAGCAGAATAGTGCTCCTAGGATAGTCTGAGATCAGTCTAGTACACACGAAAAAGTAACAGAGATGTAAAAGTATACGGCCGATCCCTAGAGATGGCTTGGGGCAGCTACATCGACAAGCTGAGTGGCCACGGTGTGAGGGTGGGTGGCAGGGCGATGACGTCCAGGAAGATACGTCTGTCAAAATTAACACCTTTCCTATTGTCAAGAATAAAATCCGCTACTCCTAAAAAATTATTTATTTCTAAACAGGAAAGCACTAACTGTTTCAGGACATAAGTCCCATCTTCAGGCCCATGTTAAAATGTGAGTCCACAAGAACGAATAACTAAGGTTAAAATGTGTTAAAACAGTGCATCTCTGGTACTCGATACGCAAGATAATGTCCTCTTCATGCCTTGTACCAGGTGTGCATTAGTTTATTATATTTTAACCTCACGTATGCATCCTTGCGGACTCACATTTGAATATGCACCTGAAATTAGCACATATATCCTGAAACCAGATTTTGCTTTCCTTTTTAAAAGCAAGTAACTTCTTATAGGTATAGTGAGTATTACTACTGACTACGAATAAAAGTTATGGATATCCCGCAAAGAGAAACTTGTGACATTTCCAATTGATAGGGAGGTGTGATAAGGAGGCAACTACGACCCTGCCTCACACGAGTGCGTCGGTAGTCGTTCAGCTGGAGGTCAGCGTCTGCACAGCTGACTGCTACACACGCTGATGCCCTGCTTTGGTTTGCCGGGCCCATGGCTAAGTTGCGTGAGACAAAACCCGACGTTAACGGCGCGCACTAGAATCTTGCAGAGGCAGCTCCTCTTCGACGAATGTTTGCACCCAGAGATACGCCCACCTGCTGTGCTCGACATGTGACCTGCGGCCTTCTGGTACTTGTCCGGCCGCTGCTGTAGTGAACCGGTATGCCTGCTCTCCTGCGGCACCAAATCCGGTGGGCGGACTTAAGGGGAGAACACGGCAAGTGCCCTAATCTGATTTCCCTAGAACTTCGCTCTGTGGAAGAAGAGTGGAAATAAGCAAACACATGTTTCGGCTTATCCGTAGATACTCCATCGTTTCTGAAGAAACAACGGTCAAAGTTTTCGAGGTATTTTGGAGGTACTTTACGTATTTTTACAGCCCTATATACGCAGACGAAGTAGTGCCTGAGTGGTTAGTATAGCGGGTTCTTAGTTTTGCTCCCCTGATTATTTTGTTTTCATTTATCTACACATGTCCGTAGATAGTTACTACATGAATGTTTCTTGTCGAATTCTGAGATTCAATGGTGTTCTATTAACAGTAGAATTACATCTGCTTTTCACAATAAATGTCATACATATACTATAGAATATCTGTGTATGACATTTTCAGGGCTACAAGCTATCTAAATTCTCATTCTAATATTTCATTATTATATCAGTTCTTATATTTATTTTTCAGAAAGATGGTGCATTCCCTTGATGATATCGATAATAGAAACATTCGATACATACAAATTCCGAACACTATGACCGTCACGCGAAGGCAGGTTTGCCGAAGTGACATTCATTCGTATGAATCTCAATTGGGAAAGAAACTCCTTTAATACTGGTGAAGATTTCCGTCTTTGGCAATAATTTCGCTGCAACACATGCATAATGCGTCACTTTCCCGAAAACTGGCGCTTGTAGACGATTATGAATCCAGGTACACTACACGAATTTCACCGAAAACAATTTCAAATAATTTTCTGATGCCTTCATTTTCTTTTAATTTATTCGCTTGATTTCCAATTAGTAGACGAATGAGGACAACGTTGTATCAATATTCACTGCAAAACATTCGTGTAGTGGTCTTCTCCTGACATGGATATAGAAAAGAAAAACAAAAATAAAGGTAATAATCGGGTCTCGAACACAGGGTGTCCGAACAAGCCTCGGATGGCCCAACGATATCGACCGACCGACACGTCATCCTCAGCAGATAGGCTCCACTGGAGCGGATATGGAGGGGCATGTGGTCAACAAACCGCTCTCGCTGCAGCTGTCAGTTTTCGTGACCGAATCCACTACTTCTCAATCAAGTAGTTCGTCAATTGGCCTCACAAGGGCTGAGAGTTCCCCGCTTGCCAGCAGCGCTCGGCAGACCGGACGGTGACCAACCCAAGTGCTAGTCACGCCGAATAGCGCTTAACTACGGTGATCTGACGGGAACCGGTGTCATCACTGCGGCAAAGCCGTTGGCAAAATGCACGTAAAGGATTTGGAAAATACCTCGAAAATTTGACCGTCGTTTTTTCAGAAACAATCGAGTATCTACGAATAAGCTGAGACACATGTTCGCTTACTTTGACCCCTATTCCACTGAGGGAAGTTTCTAGAAATTCGGGCTATACCACTTGCCACGTTCTCCTTGTTAGTGCAGGAAGAGAGTACCCTGGCAGAGGCTGGAACCTGTGGCTGTAGTTGGTGGCTGCATGTCGTCTTCTCGTCCGGCGTAGCCTCTGTTTACTGTTGGTACTGCTGGACTACAAATGAATCTATTACGAAATCAATAGTTATCTATACCAGATAGCAGCATACTTGTTGTGTCAATGTACCACTCCTGGCATGTACTCGGCAACACCAATGAAACACCGATTATGGAGGCATCGCCTTGCCTACGCCATGTATTGCTGCTGCACTGGCAAGTTACGCCGAGAGAGACTAGATCGGCTGGCAGTAATTTCACACGCTTCTTGTCATAACTCAAATGTCAAAACGCCACGCTCACCGGTCACCAACGGCTAATGCAGTATTCCGCTGGACGTACTCGCAAATTTTACTCTTATGTGGTAGTGGCACTACAACTAATCTGAATCACTGGGTAAAAAACGACCATGTCCTGGAGAAACTCTCTTTGATAAATTTACGGAATCAGTATTCAAGAAATACTGAAACACATAGAGTTCATTGCAATAAGATGCAGGGTGGTCAATTGACCGTGACCGGGCCAAATATCTCACGAAGTAAGAATCAAACGATAAAACTACAAAGAACGAATCTTGTCTAGCGTGAAGGGGGAAACCAGATGGCGCTGCCATAGGTCAAACGGATATCAACTGCGTTATTTTAAATAAGAATCCCAATTTTATTACATATTCGTGTAGTACGTAATGAAATACGAATGTTTTAGGTGAACCACATTTTTCGCTTAGTGACAGATGGCGCTGTAATAGTCACAAACATATGGCTCACAATTTTAGACAAACAGTGGGTAACAGGTAGGTTTTTTAAATTAAAATACAGAACATAGGTACGTTTAAACATATTATTTCGGTTGTTCCAATGTGATGCATGTACCTTTGTGAATTTATCACTTATGAGAACGTATGCTGTTACAGCGTGATTACCTGTAAGTACCACATTAATGCAATAAATGCTCAAGAAAATGTCTGTCAACCTCAATGCATTTGGCAGTACGTGTAACGACATTCCTCTCAACAGCGAGTAGTTCGCCTTCCGTAATGTTCGCACATGCATTGACAATGCGCTGACGCATATTGTCAGGCGTTGTCGGTGGATCACGAAAGCAAATATCATTCAACTTTCCCAACAGAAAGAAATCCGGTGACGTCAGATCCGGTGAAAGTGCGGGCCATGAAATATGCTATTCAATATCGCTTCAACCGCACGCGAGCTATGTGCCGGACATCCATCATGTTGGAAGTACATCGCCATTCTGTCATGCAGTGAAACATCTTGTAGTAACATCGGTAGAACATTACGTAGGAAATCAGCATACACTGCTCCTTTTAGACTGCCATCGATAAAATGGGGGTCAATTATCCTTCCTCCCATAATGCCGCACCATACATTAACCCGCCAAGGTCACTGATGTTCCACTTGTCGCAGCCATCGTGGATTTTCCGTTGCCCTATAGCGCATATTAAGCCGGTTTACGTTACCACTGTTGGTGAATAACGCTTCGTCGCTAAATACACTCCTGGAAATTGAAATAAGAACACCGTGAATTCATTGTCCCAGGAAGGGGAAACTTTATTGTCACATTCCTGGGGTCAGATACATCACATGATCACACTGACAGAACCACAGGCACATAGACACAGGCAACAGAGCATGCACAATGTCGGCACTAGTACAGTGTATATCCACCTTTCGCAGCAATGCAGGCTGCTATTCTCCCATGGAGACGATCGTAGAGATGCTGGATGTAGTCCTGTGGAACGGCTTGCCATGCCAATTCCACCTGGCGCCTCAGTTGGACCAGCGTCCGTGCTGGACGTGCAGACCGCGTGAGACGACGCTTCATCCAGTCCCAAACATGCTCAATGGGGGACAGATCCGGAGATCTTGCTGGCCAGGGTAGTTGACGTACACCTTCTAGAGCACGTTGGGTGGCACGGGATACATGCGGACGTGCATTGTCCTGTTGGAACAGCAAGTTCCCTTGCCGGTCTAGGAATGGTAGAACGATGGGTTCAATGACGGTTTGGATGTACCGTGCACTATTCAGTGTCCCCTCGACGATCACCAGTGGTGTACGGCCAGTGTAGGAGATCGCTCCCCACACCATGATGCCGGGTGTTGGCCCTGTGTGCCTCGGTCGTATGCAGTCCTGATTGTGGCGCTCACCTGCACGGCGCCAAACACGCATACGACCATCATTGGCACCAAGGCAGAAGCGACTCTCATCGCTGAAGACGACATGTCTCCATTCGTCCCTCCATTCACGCCTGTCGCGACACCACTGGAGGCGGGCTGCACGATGTTGGGGCGTGAGCGGAAGACGGCCTAACGGTGTGAGGGACCGTAGCCCAGCTTCATGGAGACGGTTGCGAATGGTCCTCGCCGATACCCCAGGAGCAACAGTGTCCCTAATTTGCTGGGAAGTGGCGGTGCGGTCCCCTACGGCACTGCGTAGGATCCTACTGTCTTGGCGTGCATCCGTGCGTCGCTGCGGTCCGGTCCCAGGTCGACGGGCACGTGCACCTTCCGCCGACCACTGGCGACAACATCGATGTACCGTGGAGACCTCACGCCCCACGTGTTGAGCAATTCGGCGGTACGTCCACCCGGCCTCCCGCATGACCACTATACGCCCTCGCTCAAAGTCCGTCAACTGCACATACGGTTTACGTCCACGCTGTCGCGGCATGCTACCAGTGTTAAAGACTGCGATGGAGCTCCGTATGCCACGGCAAACTGGCTGACACTGACGGCGGCGGTGCACAAATGCTGCGCAGCTAGCGCCATTCGACGGCCAACACCGCGGTTCCTGGTGTGTCCGCTGTGCCGTGCGTGTGATCATTGCTTGTACAGCCCTCTCGCAGTGTCCGGAGCAAGTATGGTGGGTCTGACACACCGGTGTCAATGTGTTCTTTTTTCCATTTCCAGGAGTGTAGAACGCGTGCAAAAATTTGTCATCGTCCCGTAGTTTCTCTTGTTCCCAGTGGCAGAACTGTATACGACGTTCAAAGTCGTCGCCATGCAATTCCTGGTGCATAGAAATATGGTACGGGTGCAATCGATGTTGATGTAGTATTCTCAACACTGACGTTCTTGAGATTACCGATTCTCACGCAATTTGTCTGCCACTGATGTGCGGACTAGCCGCGACAGCAGTTAAAACACCAACTTGGGCATCATGATTTGTTGCTGCTCGGGGTTGATGTTTCACATGTGGCTGAGCACTTCCTGTTTTCTTAAATAACATAACTATCCGGTGAACGGTCCGGACACTTGGATGATGTCGTCCGAGCAGCATACACAGCACACGCTCGTTGGGCATTTTGATCACAATAGCCATACATCAAAACGATATCAACCCTTTCCGCAATTGGTAAACGGTCCATTTTAACACGGGTAATGTATCACGAAGCAAATACCGTCCGCACTGGCGGAATGTTACCTGATATCACGTACTGATACGTTTATGACAATTCCAGCACCATCTATCACAAAGCGAAAAAAGTGGTCCAACTAAAACAATCATATTTCTTTACGTACTACACGAATACGTAATAAAAAATGGGGGCTCCTTTTAAAAAAAACAAAACGCATTTGATATCCGTTTGACCTATGGCAGCGCCATCTAGCGGGCCAACCATAGCGCCATCTGGTTTCCCCCTTCAAGCTTGACGAGTTTCGTTCTTTGATGTTTTTTCGTTTGATGCTTATTTCGTGAGATATTTGGCCCGGCCACCATCAATGGACCACCCTATATATATATATATGTGTGTGTGTGTGTGTGTGTGTGTGTGTGTGTGTATGTGTGTGTGTGTGTGTACCTCGATGAATATTCGAATTCTCGGATTTAATAAGAGAGAAAACAATGATATTGGTAGGAAGTGCCTATGCCAACACCACAAGTGCTTCTCAGGTTAAATAGGTTCAATCTGAACTCCACCGACAATATTTCAGATGCTGCCCAGAGACGGTTAATATATAATACATACAAGATCAAGAAGGAAAGATAAAAATGGAAGACCAAGAACGTATTTCTCGAGTTATGAATGATATGAGACGGGGGTGTAGTCTCTTACTCATTTCGTTCAATCTACACATCGAAGGAACTATGAAGGAGACAGAAATGTTCAGTAGCGGGATTAAAATTCAGGATGACAAGATTTCAATGATAAGATTTGTTCAAATGGTTCAAGTGGCTCTAAGCACTATGGGACTTAACATCTGAGGTCAACACATCCATGCCCGAGGCAGGATTCAAACCTACGACCGTAGCAACAGTGCGGTTCCGGACTGAAGCGCCTAGAATCGCTCGGCCACAGCGGCCGGCTAAGATTTGTTGATGATGATGTTATCATTAGTGAAAGTAAGGATGAACTGCAGTAAGTGTTATACGGAATGAATAGTCTAATGAGCACACTCCATGGGCTGATAGTAAATCGAAGAAAGACGAAAGTAGTGATAAGTAGCATAAATAAGAGCAGCGAGAAATTTATTATGATAATTGCTGATCACAAAGTAGACGAAGTTAAGGAATTCTGCTATCTATGCAGCAAAATAATCTATGATGGGCAGAGCTAGGTGGAGAAAAAGAGCAGATTGGCATTGCCAAGGAGGGTATTCCTGGCCAGGATAAGTCCACTAGTATCAAACATAGGTGTTAACTGTAGGAAGAAATTTCTGATAAGGTAAGTTTGGAGCACAGCATTGTATAGTAGTGCAACATGGACTGTTGGAAAACCGGAACAGAAAAGAATCGAAGCATTTCATATGTGGTGCTACAGAAGAATGTTGGAAGTTAGGTGGCCTGATCAGATGTGGAATGAGGAGATTCTTCGCAGAACCAGTGAGGAAAGGAATATGTGGAAAATACTGAAAATAAGGAGGGATAGGATGCTAGAATATCTGCTAGGACATAAGAAAATACCTTCCATCGTGTTAGAGTAAAACTGTAAGAGAAGACTAATATTGTAATGAACTCAACAGATAATTGAGAACGCTGGTTGCAAGTGCTACTCTGAGATGAAGTGGTTGGCACAGGAGAAGAAGACTGAAGACTGATAATGTCAGAAGACTGATTAAGGAAAGTGTATATACAGGAATAAAAAACGAGAAGCAAATTGATAAGTGATGTCACACATTAACTACACAGCGCTCCATGACTATCTATCTATGAATCTATCTGTTTTGGTTGGCAGGAAAGCCAACACCGTGTTACTAGAGGAGGCCAAAAGGCACGCGTTTTAGCTCACGCAGGCTGGCAAGAGGTCTGGAACAGGACAAGGAAATTATAATTTAGAAAAACGGACGTAGCTGGTGGAATACTTAACATTAATCCGTTGATGAAGAACGTCGGTCTTGACGGTACATGATTCACAATATCAATAGTAACTGATAATGTCGCCTTGCTAGGTTGTAGCAAATGGCGTAGCTGAAGGCTATGCTAATCTATCGTCTCGGCAAATGAGGACCTATTTTGTCAGTGAACCATCGCTAGCAAAGTCGGTTGTACAACTGGGGCGAGTGCTAGGAAGTCTCTCTAGACCTGCCGTGTGGCGGCGCTCGGTCTGCAGTCACTGATAGTGGCGACACGCGGGTCCGACGTATACTAACGGACCGCGGCCGATTTAAAGGCTACCACTTGGCAAGTGTAGTGCCTGGCGGTGACACCACACTATCACTTGAGCCTTGTCCCGCAGTTACGCAGGATCAGCCATCCTTAATCGGATTTGGCATGTTAATGGTTGAGGGGTGGCCGGATGCCCTTCCTGCCGCCACCGCGTACCCCCCGGGATGGAATTAGTGTACCCCAACTGTCTGCGTCGAGTGTAATCCATGGAATAACACGAATGTGTTCAGGTGTCTGCGAGCCGTGTAACTGAGGCGGAACATGGGTTCAAATGGTTCAAATGGCTCTGAACACTATGGGACTCAACTACTGTGGTCATAAGTCCCCTAGAACTTAGAACTACTTAAACCTAACTAACCTAAGGACATCACACACATCCATGCCCGAGGCAGGATTCGAACCTGCGACCGTCGCGGTCGTGCGGTTCCAGACTGTAGAGTCTTTAACCGCTCGGCCACTTCGGCCGGCGCGGAACATGGGGAACAGCCCAGTATTCACCTAACGGGATGTGGAAAACCACCAAAAAACCACATCCAGGCTGGCCAGCACAGCGGCCCTCGTCGTTAATCCTCCAGGCGGATTCGATCCGGGGCCGGCGCGCCTACCGGAGTCCAGGAAGCAGCGCGTTCTCGCTCTCGGCTACCCTGGCGTGTTCAGAGCTCCATGACTATGCGTCCTTTACTCTTAAATTAAAAATTATTGTCCATCCATGTCATGTTTAATTTTCGCAGAGTCAGTAAGCTATGCAACGTTAGCCAAGTGCAATAACAATCCCCAACCACTCTTTCGTCCATGTAATATGGTGTTATTCATGCGTTTCTCTCGAGAACAATGAGCGTCGGGTCCCGAGGTCAGCGCTAGATTATATCTGAGTCGTGCTTGCAATAGTGTTGAAATATCGAGTCAAGCAAGCGTGTTGCGGCTTCTTTGGACCGTATTCGCGTACAGTACAGCAGTTCGCCGGTGTTTGCTGTCACGGCGTCCGTCTGCGCGGTTGCTAATGCGGTCGCCGTAGCGGAAGATTCCGCCACACTGCGGCAGCGTGGCTGTGCTGACTGCACGGCCCAGCACCCTCTAGAGTCTCTAGAGGTATGCCGCGGTCTGCTCCTTGCCGACTGCTTTGCGCTGGCAACGCCGACCTCAGGGCTCAGTATACGGCCCGGCTATAAAACACCAGCGAAAGGAGTGAGTCTGCGATTCTTTTGGGGCACATTCATCATATACGAGGCGGTATTCAGTGGCAGCAAACATAGGGGAATACGCCTGCCTGAAAAGAAATCCCTCTCGCCCTTTATACACTACATCTTTTCGCGGAATGCGCTCCATTCCCTGTCTCCACTACGTCCGGTTTCTGCTGTCTCTTGGGACGCATAAAGGCGCACATGTACGCAAGGTGTTGCACAGTTCCTATCGTACGCTTCCAGCGTTATGAAGGGAATTAGCAAGCAAAGTTTCGTTTACCTGTTGCAGAGAACAATTACGTCTGGCATAGATCATCTGGAAGGTTCGTAGGAGAGCTTCTGTATAGTTCGGAAGGTAGGAGACGAGGTACGGGAAGAAGTGAAGCTGTGAGGAGGGGCCGTGAGTCGTGCTTGGGTAGCTCAGTCGGTAGAGCACTTGCCCGCGAAAGGCAAAGGGCCCGAGTTCGAGTCTCGGTCCGGCACACAGTTTTAATCCGCCAGGAAGTTTCATCTGGAAGATTCATTTAAACGATATGATGTGGAACGAGGCAGTTTATAGTGTATGCACACTTCACTAATTTCGGTGCATGGCTACAAGTTGACCATTTACAAGTTTCTGAACGGAACACTGGTTTAAATTAAACATTAATGAATATTTTAATTTTCAATCCTACTCATGTAACTGTTGCTATAACAATTTTTTTTCTTAACAGTAAAATAAAGAAAAGTAAGTAAGTAAAGATTTGGCTGCGGAATAGAAGGCGCTGTGCAGGAGAAATGATTTTAGGTTGGAGTCAAAATTTCCGTTAGTGCCTTTTAGACATTATGTGTTATTGGGCAAATGATCAAAAACTTTTTTGATACGTACTCAACTCCTTTCTGAGCCATTGACACCTTAATGATTTTCCTAGGGCGGGACCGTAGTCACGGACTTTTTGAAATAAATTTCCGTCATTCGACTGTCAGTTACTGTTGATTTATTTCACACAATCACGATTTCGGCTTTTAACCCTTCTTAAGTGTTTGTTGAATTATCACAATGTACTGAGGTGACAAAAGTCATGGGATAGCGCTTAATGTCGTGTCGGACCTCCTTTTACCCAGCGTACTGCTCCAACTTGACGTGTCATGGAGTCAACAAGTCGTTGGAAGTCCCCTGCCAAAATACGGACTCATGCTACCTCTGTAGCCGACCATAATTGTGGAATTGACGGTGCGTGATTTTGTGCGCGAACTGACATCTCTATTATGTCTCACAAATGTTCGATAGGATTCATGTCGGGCCCTCTGGGTGGCGAAATCATTCGCTCCATTTGTCCACAATGTTCTTCAGACCAATCGCAAACAATTGTGACGCGCTTTATGTGGCCCATTGGCATCCATAAAAATTCCGTTTTGAAGTCCATGAATGGCTGCAAATAGTCTCCAAGTAGGAGGACATAACCATTTAAAATCAATTATAGGTTCAAGTTGGATCAGAAGACTATGTTTACATGGAATATACCGATATTCCATGTAAACATAGACAACACCAATATGCACCAACCACCAGCTTGCACAATGCCTTGTTCATAACCTGGGTCCATGACTTCATGGGGTCCGCGCCACACTAGAACCCTACCATCAGCTCTTACCAACAGAAAGCGGAACTCATGTGACCGGACCATGGTTTTCTAGTCGTCTATGGTCCAACCGACACGATCACGAGCTCATGAGAAGCGTTGCACGCTACATCGTGCTGTTAGCTCGCACCGGTCTCTGCAGCCATAGCCCATTAAAAGCCAAATTTCGCCGCACTGTAATAACGATACATTCCTCATACACCCTACAATGATTCCTCCGGTGATTTGCTCAGCATGAATTGTCTTCTAGCACTGAAAACTCTACAGAAACGCCACCACTCTTGCTTATTAAGTGAGGGCCACAGGTCACTGCGTTGTCCATGGTGGGACATAATGCCTAAAATTTGGTGTTCTCGCTTTCCTCTTGACACAATCGATCTCGGAGTATTGATTTCCCGAACGATTTCCGAAACTGAATGTCCCATGCGTCTAGTTCCAACAACCATTCCGCTTTCAAAGTCTGTTAATTCCCGTCTTGCGGCCATAACCACATCGGAAACCGTTTCACATGAACCAACCGAGTACAAATGCCAGCACCGCAATGCACTGGTCTTTCATACCTCGTCTACAAGATACTACCGCCGTCTGTATTTGTGCATATCGCTATTCTTTTTCTCACCTCAGTGTATACCAGCAATCGCATATATGTCTGACGTGTCTATGTGGCATGTCATCGTAGAACAAACACATTTCTGGTCTTATAAAGCAATTGTGATATTTTTCTCGTATTACAGGATATGGGTACATATCGAAGATACGTAATATGGCTGACACTGAGCATTGAGAATAATCACTAGTACACGAAATGGTGTATTTAACAGCCAATACATTGCTGTGAGCAGCATTCTTCACATCATTGCATCAACTCGCACTGTTGTGGAAGACGCAGTTCAGGACGGTGATGACTCTGTTGTGACTCATTCAGATTACCCCCTACATAAAGTATATTTCAACGCTATCTTTGGCCAAGTGTTGCCCTTTCCTCTGCATCTTCAATATGAGCACGTCGTAGACACTTCCGTCTCCTAAGACAATAACTTCCATCTTCAGAATTTTGCCCGCATGCGCTTCTGGTACTCTACCATGCCTCAGCTGGTCGCTTAAAGTCACCGGATCTTAATCCCGTGGAAAATATCTGAACCATGTGCAAAGCGAGTAGAACATTGCCATCATCATTTACTCTGTTTAGTAGCTCCACGGGATCTAACCGTCAATGAGCGGCTTCAGCTGGGTATTGAACACCTGAATAAACTTGTGGACTCTTTTTCCTAGCACAACGGAAGTATTAAGAAAGGCTATAGGCAGCAGACTGTTGCATCTGAAGAAGGATTTCTTCATTTATTGGCAAAAAATATTTGAAAGCTGTGTCAACGGTACATAAAGAAATACCGGAGAAAAGCTATTTGTAGAGTGTAGAAGAATCGTTAGATATTAAGTTTCCAGATTACTTATGAAGAGATAAAGTTCCAGGAGAAACACAATATATCCACGAAAATGCCTGTCTAGAGGACTAGACTTTTCTCTGTAAATGTGAATACCTATTGTCACCATAAATCCGCAAGCACCCAGCATGTACGATGATGTGTATTACATCGCCGGCCGAAGTGGCCGTGCGGTTGAAGGCGCTGCAGTCTGGAACCGCAAGACCGCTACGGTCGCAGGTTCGAATCCTGCTTCGGGCATGGATGTTTGTGATGTCCTTAGGTTAGTTAGGTTTAACTAGTTCTAAGTTCTAGGAGACTAATGACCTCAGCAGTTGAGTCCCATAGTGCTCAGAGCCATCTGAACCATTTTGATGTGTATTACAAACATCGTCGGTCAATGATACGACACACTTTGCTCAGAAACAGCTATCTGGATTTTGTGAAAATAAAATACAATCAATATGACGGTAAAAATGTTAGTCTAAACTGACGTTAACAGGAATGCAGAAAAATAATGTTACAGTAACTGGAGTTTCTGAAAATTGACATGTACAGAGTGTTTTAAAGTGTTAGCAATTAACTTCTAGGAATGATATATCACGTCGTGGGAAACATTTCTTTGAGAGGAAATATTCTCTGACGCTTTTCAGCGACGCTAGGCACGTTATAGGCTGGCTTTACCTGCTGGAGGCCCCAGGAATAGGCATTCCGCGATGATTATATGCACTGTGTGCTGCCTATCACCCAAATCATCATTTGTTCCATGTGAAAGGCAGAAGGTCGAACCTATTAGAAAAGTTCTCGATTAACTTCTTAAATATCTTTCTTAGCTTAGAGACACTCGTGGTTTTCTTGTCGAAAATCGGTCTATCAATTTACTGGTCTATGTTGTATACTTCGCACCTGGTCAGTGGAAACAAGTAGTATGTTAGTATAACTTTGTCCCACGGCCAGCGAATACTGAAGGATACCTAGAGTCACAAGGAAGCGTCAGGGTATGTTTAATGTCTAACAGAACTTGTTCCTCATGCCGATATCTATCATCCCAAGACGTTTCTCACAAAGACCTAGAAACACAGTTTATGTATGGTATACCCAAAAATTATTGCAGAGGGTGTCTTGAGGAACAAATCGATGATAGGAACCTGTGTTCAGTAACGTCATCTAATGACACTACAGAGCGTCGGAGTTATAGACGCCAGCGCCTGCCATTAGCCCACCCCTTTGGCAGCAAACGTGACTTTGTATGCCGATGGGCCATGGGCGGAACGTCTCGTAATGTTGCTTTTCTTCAATGATCGCGATTCGTTGTCACGATCGCCAGTGAAGAAAGTGGAGCTACTCGCTGTGTGGAAAGGCCTTGTCTCCTGTGAATGCAGTGCTCTGTTCTGTCGGTGGATATCGGTATTGAACATGAGTTTCCTTCCACATTTTATTTTTCTTGTGGAACCCTCTAAAATTACCATTGTTGTTCGGTATACGTGTTCAAAACTGCAGATGGAAGCCCACCAAGGAAATAGATCATCATATCAATGGGAAGCAAGCCTTTCTCTGCAGCTAGCTCTGGTGTCAAAACGTCGATGATCTGCAACGTCATTGGATGAAATTTTCGGACACTATCCTCAATTTGTTCCTCATGACACCTTATACAGCCCCTCGAATTTTATCACAAGATTCCTGTGACGTCCTGTATAAGGTAAGCCCCGCCCACAGGCCCGGATGGGTCCATTGGTACCCTACCGATCGTCAAGTCATCCTCTGCCAGTTGAGTCACTGGATGAAATATGGAGGGGTGTGGAATCAGCACACGGCTCTCCCACCCACTGTCAGCTTTTGTGACCTGGAGCTCACAGTCAAGTTGCTCATCAGTTGGCATCACGAGGCTGAGTGCATGCTTTTCCACTCCTCCCACCAAGGAAAAATCTCTGGCAATACCGTAAGATGAATTCTGGTCCTCCACACGGCAGTCAGCGTGCTGATCACTACCAAGGGTGCCGCAGATATAGGTACCATTAAATTTACTGAAAAAACCTCGAAGTGAACTACCTTATTTCTGCTCTTGTCAAAATACAGCTTGAAGTTATTGCCCTATGATAAGATTCATTTTTTCTTAGCTACCTTAACAATATGTACATGAGTATTAGACTTATGGTTAGTATTTAGGTATTACTTTTTTTGGCATAGCTGTCATGTCGCATTTCCCTACACATTTATTTATTACATGCACGAATAACTGTTTCTGAGCGAAGTATGTTATATCTTTTAGTGACGATCTTCGTAATATGTATCAGTGGCACATCACATGCGGGATGACAGCGAATTTATGGTGGCATTAAGAATTCATAGTGATAAGTGAGAAATCTGTGGCCAATACACAATAAAAATAGAAGCTGCCAGGTGCATATTTACTAAAATGGTGCCCATATTGTCGCAAGCCAGGACCCAACATCACACTGCGAAAATAAATATCAAACTTCTGCGTCGCCCCAACAGAAGATGAACCTGAGAAGGTGCCCAAACGACTTTACGGAAATAATAAAATATTTAAAAAAGTGACTGGCTGCAGATTTCTGCATTTATATTCCATACACACTCGCGGTTTATAGGTGATCGATAATGGATCAGTTCAATCAGAGAATCACCTAGATATTTACTGTTGCTTTCAACGAGAGATTTGCCAGCATTTAACACACTTACTGGCTTGTAACGTCTCTCGGTTCTCTACAGATGTTATTTGCAGACAGTGCATTAAGTTTATCCGAAAACAACTGCATATTGTGTGTCGGGTTTGCTTGGCTCTTAGCGGGAAAGTTGTTGAAATGACTAGTGATTGGCTTCCCAGGTAGAGCTCCCTCTTTCATTTAAGCTGCCATTTTTGTAGTTGAGAGAACTGTACAAGGCGTTTCCAAAACTTGCACCCGATATCACAAGACTGCATATTTTACATGAATGATGCCATAAACCTGAATTGCGTTACAAATTCTTTTTTCGAAAGAACTTTCCGATTTTACAAATGTATTTCCTTTACATCCAGGCACACACATCTTCTAGATCCTTTCTACAATACAGTTTGGCTGATCTACCTTTTAAAAATATTCAGTTTGCCCTTCGCCGAACGTACAACACTCCTTATAACTATAGTCATTCTCATGTCATACTGCTGCAGGGCGCGTCTGGAGTTCACTCACTACTGTTGCTCTGCAGGGTCACAGTTCGTCTGAAGTTAGTGTAAGGAGAGGCACGTAGATGTAGTCTTTCATAGATCACTCCCCCCCCCCCTCCTCCCCCACAAGAAAACACCTTTGAGGACAGTGGTGCATTGCGAAATCGCTGTGCTCTTTACGGCTGCTCCATTGTTAAAGCACTTCATTGTTGTGAAATACACTTAAATGCAGGTTCCAGTGCGGTGGTTTGAAGTCCAACCAAAAAGTGAAATTTCCGGCATGGTTTCGCAACTCTGAAGAAAGAAGAAAAAAAAAAGAAGCAGAAGGACAAGTGAGCTATCAGGGGTACCTCTACCAGCGACGATAGGCATAGGCAATTTAAAAATGGCGTCGAGGTTACCACTTAGTTTCCATGCGTAACTTAAAATTCACCGCAGATTCCTTTATTCACTAATGTAGAAGCCATTTTTCCTAGGTCATGAGTCTCTTTCCCTGTGGCTGCCTCTTTGTCTCATAAAAGTACTTCCACCCGACTCCCTGAATTCCTTGTGGGATGTATTCAAATCTCTGTCTCTCCCTACAGCTTTTATCGTCCACAGCTCCCGTTACTATCATCATAGTTATTTACTGATGACTTTACACATTCCGTATCACTCTGCTCTTTCTTTCCTCAATATTTCCCTTACGTTTCTCTCTTCGTCAATTCTGGGGAGAAAATCATCATTTTTTATGAAACACATGATTTTCGGCACTGACTGAAGCCACATGAACCTAATATTCCTATTCTCTTCTTTTTCGGTGTTCCAAAGGCCCATAATTCACTTCCACACAGTACTTTGTCCCAGTCGTACTTTCTCAGAAAGAAGTTCCCCAAGTTAGTCCTTTGTTTCATCTAAGTAGATTTCTTTTTGGAGAAAAATACCCTCTTTACCTCTTTTTGTGTGTTTCTTATATTCTCCTTGCTTCGTCCATCATGTGAAAATTTGCTTCCAATGTAGAAGAATTCCTTCATTGTGTTCGCCGACACTGATTTTAAGTTCGTCGCTGATCTCATTTCTGCTATTGCTTATCACTTTTTGTTTCTTTGGCTTTACTCTCAATTCACATTCTTTGGAAATTGGGCTGTTCACTTCTTCCAACAGCTACTGTAATTCTTCTCAATTTCTTTGAATTATGTCATTGCTTCCTCGACATGCAAATCGAACAGTGTAAGGAAAGACTGCATCCCTGTCGTACACCACTTTTAATTTGTGCACATCGTTCCACATCTAGTATTCTTAATATTTAATTCTTGGTTCTTGTATATAATATAGACCAGATGTTACCCGCGGCTACACTCGCGTATCAGTTGTTTTTTTATGATGAGTGATGGTGAATTAGTAAGTTACTATACGAACTATAACGGCCGATCTCCCACTTACCCCATCGTACGATGCAACACGCTCAACATAGCTGTCGGGCAGTGTGTGAGGAGAGGTGCGAGCAGGAGCTAGTCTGTGTTCACACTCAGCGCAGCACTCTGTGAAAACATTTTACTTCAGTTCTATTTCCAGAAGTGAGCTGGAGTGTAAATAACGCCAATACAGTGTAAGAGAAACTGCAAAAAGACAAATACTACAAAGTGTATATGTGTAACCAAGTTTTTCTCGAAATCAGACTCCACTAACAAAGAGCGAAGAAGCAGTGGGTTACGGAATGTGTTAACATGAGGGAGGAACGCCGTAAGTAAATGGCAAGCCACTTTTATAAAGAAATACTGTTTTTAATCTAAAGTAACGAAAAATGTACAAACATATGTATCCATATTTGAAGAGTGAGCACAGAAGATGCTTTGTAAATAGAATCGGAACGTGTCTGGTATAAAAGTCTCTTTAATTAAATGCTGTGATCTTAGGAAAGAGAACTTGATATCAAGACTAAATAGCTTTCTCAAAGAATAAATATTTTCCATAAATCGTGTAATATTATTAAAAGCAATTAATATCTTGTACTACACACTCTCTACTATAGCTTGTGGTCTTCCTCAAGGATAAAGCCTTCTCCATACCAAATTTCAATGAAATCGGTTCAGCAGTTTAGTCGTGAAAACGAAACAGACAGAGTAACTTTCGCATTTATAACAATAGTAGGAACTACCCCTTTTCCCTATAACTCACATCTGTTTTCAATAGAATTTGAAACACATTGCACCATTGTACAGCCTTGAGCTCTTATTCTGAATCTATAAATCCCATGAACGTGTCTTGAATTTTGTTGTGTCTTGCACTGATTATCAAGCTGTGTCAGATCTGCGAACGTGCGGCCTTTATTTTTCCTAAACCTTATCGATTGTCATTTAACACATGGTGCTTTTATTTTTCCTAAAGCATATCGATTGTCATTTAACACATTTTCAATTTCTTTTTATTCTCCTGCTCAATCTTCTTGTCATTAACTCGAATGCGTAATCCGTTAGCTGACTGTACGATATTGTCCTGCCATCTTCCGGATGGTGTGAATGATAATTTTCCGACCGTCTGATTCTATGTCTATAGTCTCACATCTTAAACAGAAGCTTAGAGGCCTTCTGTATCGTCTTGTAATCTATTCGCTCTCTGCTGTCAACCGCGAAATTCGTTTTGAACTTTTAATGTTAATGTTATTGCTTTTAGTTTCACCAAAGATTATTTTCATTTTTCCATACTGAGGTCATGTATTTACAACTTTTTTCTTCACATATTTCCATTGGAACTACTGACGGCCTTGGGAGAGCCAGTCCTGACAAAACTCTACCATCTGGTGAGCAAGATGTATGAAACAGGCGAAATACCCTCAGACTTCAAGAAGAATATAATAATTCCAATCCCAAAGAAAGCAGGTGTTGACAGATGTGAAAATTACCGAACTATCAGTTTAATAAGTCACAGCTGCAAAATACTAACACGAATTCTTTACAGACGAATGGAAAAACTAGTAGAAGCCAACCTCGGGGAAGATCAGTTTGGATTCCGTAGAAACACTGGAACACGTGAGACAATACTGACCTTACGACTTATCTTTGAAGAAAGATTAAGGAAAGGCAAACCTACGTTTCTAGCATTTGTAGACTTAGAGAAAGCTTTTGACAATGTTGACTGGAATACTCTCTTTCAAATTCTAAAGGTGGCAGGGGTAAAATACAGGGAGCGAAAGGCTATTTACAATTTGTACAGAAACCTGATGGCAGTTATAAGAGTCGAGGGACATGAAAGGGAAGCAGTGGTTGGGAAGGGAGTAAGACAGGGTTGTAGCCTCTCCCCGATGTTGTTCAATCTGTATATTGAGCAAGCAGTAAAGGAAACAAAAGAAAAATTCGGAGTAGGTATTAAAATTCATGGAGAAGAAATAAAAACTTTGAGGTTCGCCGATGACATTGTAATTCTGTCAGAGACAGCAAAGGACTTGGAAGAGCAGTTGAATGGAATGGACAGTGTCTTGAAAGGAGGATATAAGATGAACATCAACAAAAGCAAAACAAGGATAATGGAATGTAGTCTAATTAAGTCGGGTGATGCTGAGGGAATTAGATTAGGAAATGAGACAGTCAAACTAGTAAAGGAGTTTTGCTATTTGGGGAGCAAAATAACTGATGATGGTCGAAGTAGAAAGGATATAAAATGTAGACTGGCAATGGCAAGGAAAGCGTTTCTGAAGAAGAGAAATTTGTTAACATCGAGTATAGATTTAAGTGTCAGGAAGTCATTTCTGAAAGTATTTGTATGGAGTGTAGCCATGTATGGAAGTGAAACATGGACGATGACTAGTTTGGACAAGAAGAGAATAGAAGCTTTCGAAATGTGGTGCTACAGAAGAATGCTGAAGATTAGATGGGTAGATCACATAACTAATGAGGAAGTATTGAATAGGATTGGGGAGAAGAGAAGTTTGTGGCACAACTTGACCAGAAGAATGGATCGGTTGGTGGGACATGTTCTGAGACATCAAGGGATCACCAATTTAGTATTGGAGGGCAGCGTGGAGGGTAAAAATCGTAGAGGGAGACCAAGAGATGAATACACTAATCAGATTCAGAAGGATGTAGGTTGCAGTAGGTACTGGGAGATGAAAAAGCTTGCACAGGATAGAGTAGCATGGAGAGCTGCATCAAACCAGTCTCAGGACTGAAGACCACAACAACAACAACATTTCCTACTGCTGTTTCGCTTTAGCTTCTCTGCTCTTCCTATTGACATTTGTAAATTATTTATATTTCTGTAGTCATGTCTTTTGGTGAACATTTTAACTACTTTTTTTCAAATATGATTTGGATTACTTCTTTTATTGGCTACGGTTTCTTCCCAGTTACCTTCCTTCTGCCTATATTTTTCTGTCCATCCTCCGTTATTTCCCTTTGTAGATATGATCATTCCTCTTTGACTAAGCAGAGAACTTCTAATACACGTCATCACTTCCTTCCACTTGATTCCTGATAATTATGATCGACAGAGTCTTCATCGTTACTGAATTGTGAACTGATTCTGTGAATGTTCCCAGCTATCATTACATTCCAGAATCTGACCTCTTAGCAACAAATAATCGTGAAAAAATAACAAACATCAAAACAGATACAGGGTTGTCGTAGCGAGACTGAATACCGTAACTCCCAACTCTACCAAAAACAAAGGAAAAATATATCTACTCAAGAATAAATATAAAAATTCGCTTGGCACTTTCCTGAGAGGGAACCTTCACTCCTTCCAAATTCACAATCTAAGTGCAGACCAGATGTGGCTTGAATTCAGAGAAATAGTATCGACAGCAATTGAGAGATTTGTACCAAATAAATTAACAAACGACGGAGCTGAAACACACGATACACAAAACAGACCAGAAGGCTGTTGCAGAAACAACGAAAAGAAGCATGCCAAATTTAAATAAACATAATATCTCCAAATTGCCGATCTTTTACAGAAGCTCGAAATTTATCGCGTTCTTCAATGCGAGATGTTTATAATAGTTTCCACAACGAGATTTTGTATAGAAACCTGGCAGAAAATCCTAAGAGATGCTGCTCGCATATGAAATATGCTAGCGGAAAGATAGTCAATGCCTTCTCTGCGCGACAGCAATGTAAATACTATCGATGACAGTGCTTTAAAAGCAGATGTACTGAACACGACCGTCCGAAATTCCTTCATCAAAACAGACGAAGTAAATATTCCAGAAGTCGAATCGAGAACAACTGCCAACATGAGTAGCTTAGAAGTAGATATCCTCGGAGTGGTGTAGCAACTTAAATCACTTAATAAAAGTAAGTCTTCCAGCCAAGTAATTATATCAGTTAGGTTCCTTACAGAGTGTGATCATCCAATTACCTCATACTTAACAGTCACATGGAACAGCTTGCTAGGCGAAAGATCAGTACCCAAAGGCTGGAAAGCTGCACAGCTTACACCAATATTCAAGAAAAGTAGCAGGAGTAATCCACTAAATTACTCTGTACCTCATAAGCGGGTTGTAATCAAATTGCGTGCTTATGGAATGCTGTCTTAGTTATGCAACTGGATTCGTGTTTTCCTGTCAGAGATACCACAGTTCGTAGTAATTGACGAAAAGTCATCAAGTAAGACAGAATGATTTCTAGCGTTCCCGAAGGTCGTGTTTTAGGCGCTCTGTTGTTTCTTATACACGTAAGCGATTTAGGAGAAAACCTTAGATTTTTTTGCAGACGATCCTGTCGTTTATACTCTAGTAAAGTCATCAGAAGACCAAAACCAACTGCAAAACGATTCAGATAAGATATCTGCAATTGGCGATTTACTCTAAATAATGAAATATGTGAGGTCATCGACATGAGTGCTAAAAGGAATCCGTTAAACTTCGGTTACGCGATAAATGAAACAAAATTGGAGCCCGTGAATTCAACGAAATACTTGATAATTACAATTACGTGCAACTTAAATTGGAAAGAACGCGTAGAAAACGTTGTGGGGAAGGCAAACCAAGGACTGCATTTTATTGGCGTAACACTTAGAAAGGACAACCGATCTACTAAAGAGACTGCGTTCACTACGCTTGTCCGTCCTCTTCTGAGTACCGCTGCACAGTGTGGGATCCTTACCATACAGGATTAACGGAGTACATCGAGGAAATTCAAAGCAGGGCACCACGTTTAGTCTTATCGAGAAATTGGGAGAGAGTGTGACAGACATGATACAGGATTTGGGATGGGCGTCATTAAAACAAAGACACATCTCGCTGCGGCGGGCTCTTCTCGCGAAATTTCAATCACTAACTTTTTCTTCCAATCACGAAAATATTTTTCGATGCCGACCTACAAAGGGAGAAACGATCATCATAATAAAATAAGGGAAATCAGAGCTCGAAGGGAATATAGCCGTTTGGTTCTTCCGCGCTTGTTCGAGAGTGGAATAATAGAGAATTATTGTGATTCGTTGAACACTCCGACAGGCATTTATAAAGTATCCATGTAGATACAGCTGTAGAGGTTGATGCATCTGATTTCGTAATCTCTGTCTCAGTATGAAGTAGCTCAGGTGATATCTCCCGATTGCTCCGGCCCTTGTCCATCTCATACCCTTGAAGTGTTTGATCAGTGTGCTTGCTATTACTGTCATCTTCCTCATGTCTCTTTCTTACTAACTCTTCTCTCCTAACTGTCCTTTCTATCACTTTTACCTACGAAAGCGTTTGAATCACCATGACTATTATATTTTTCTCTCCCTTTACATATTCAATTACGCATTTCTTTTTCTAGTGACGTCTGTGCTGCCTTACTGTCGATTTTGATGAGAACAGTCTTATCATTTAAGTGTTCACTGCAACTCCCATCCTGTTCATAGCGAATTCTACTCCCACTACACCAAATTATGCTGCTATTGATATTACCTTAAATTCATTTATCCAGAAATCGACCTGTCCTTCCAACTTCACTCCATGGAACACCACGGTACCCAGACTGAGCCTTTACATTCCCTTCTTGATAATTCTTAGCTTCCCATTCTCACTTACACTCTTGATATCCCACTCTGCTACCCGTAGAATGTTGCGCTTTCTGTGGTTATTCAATATCTTTCTTATAGGCAGTACAGTTGAAGAGGAATGGACATCTCTACAAAGGGCCATCACAGAAGTTGGGAAGGAAAACAGTTACAAAGAAGGTAGCTGCGAAGAAAGCATGGGTAACAGAAGAAACACTTTAGTTGACTGATGAAAGGATGAAGTACAAACATGTTCCGGGAAAATCAGGAATACAGAAATACAAGTCGCTGAGGAATGAAATAAATAGAAAGTGCAGGGAAGCTAAGACGAAATGGCTGCAGGAAAAATGTGAAGACATCGAAAAAGATACGATTGTCGGAAGGACAGACTCAGCATACAGGAAAGTCAAAACAACCATTGGTGACATTAAAAGCAACGGTGGTAACATTAAGAGTGCAACGGGAATTCCACTGTTAAATGCAGAGGAGAGAGCAGATAGGTGGAAAGAATACATTGAAAGCCTCTATGAGGGTGAAGATTTGTCTGATGTGATAGAAGAAGAAACAGGAGTCGATTTAGAAGAGAAAGGGGATCCAGTATTAGAATCGGAATTCGAAAAAGCTTTGGAGGACTTACGGTCAAATAAGGCAAAAGGGATAGATAACATTCCATCAGAATTTCTAAAATCATTGGGGGAAGTGGCAGCAAAACGACCATTCACGTTGGTGTGTAGAATATATGAGTCTGGCGACATACCATCTGACTTTCGGAAAAGCATCATCCAAACAATTCCGAAGACGGCAATAGCTGACAAGAGCGAGAATTATCGCACAATCAGCTTAACAGCTCATGCATCGAAGCTGCTTACAAGAATAATATACACAAGAATGGAAATGAAAATTGAGAATGCGCTACGTGGCGATCAGTTTGGCTTTAGGAAAAGTAAAGGGACGAGAGAGGCAATTCTGACGTTACGGCTAATAATGGAAGCAAGGCTAAAGAAAAATCAAGACACTTTCATAGGATTTGTCGACCTGGAAAAAGCGTTCGACAATATAAAATGGTGCAAGCTCTTCGAGATTCTGAAAAAAGTAGGGGTAAGCTATAGGGAGAGACGGGTCATATACAATATGTACAACAACCAAGAGGGAATAATAAGAGTGGACGATCAATAACAAAGCGCTCGTATTAAGAAGGGGGTAAGACAAGGCTGCAGCCTTTCGCCCCTACTCTTCAATCTGTACATCGAGGAAGCACTGATGGAAATAAAAGAAAGGTTCAGGAGTGGAATTAAAATACAAGGTGTGAGGATATCAATGATACGATTCGCTGATGACATTGCTATCCTGAGTGAAAGTGAAGAAGAATTAAATGATCTGCTGAATGGAATGAACAGTCTAATGAGTACACAGTATGGTTTGAGAGTAAATCGGAGAAAGACGAAGGTAATGAGCAGTAGTAGAAATGAGAACAGCGAGAAACTTAACGTCAGGATTGATGGTCACGAAGTCAATGAAGTTAGGGAATTCTGCTACCTAGGCAGTAAAATAACCAATGACGGACGGATCAAGGAGGACATCAAAAGCAGTCTCGCTATGGCAAAAAAGGCATTTCTGGCCAAGAGAAGTCTACTAATATCAAATACCGGCCTTAATTTGTGGAAGAAATTTCTGAGGATGTACGTCTGGAGTACAGCATTGTATGGTAGTGAAACATGGACTGTGGGAAAACCGGAACAGAAGAGAATCGAATTATTTGAGATGTGGTGCTATAGACGAATGTTGAAAATTAGGTGGACTGCTAAGGTAAGGAATGAGGAGGTTCTACGCAGAATCGGAGAGGAAAGGAATATGTGGAAAACACTGACAAGGAGAAGGGACAGGATGATGGGACATCTGCTAAGACATGAGGGAATGACTTCGATGGTACTAGAGGGAGCTGTAGAGGGCAAAACTGTAGAGGATGGCAGAGATTGGAATACGTCAAGCAAATAACTGAGGACGTAGGTTGCAAGTGCTACTCTGAAATGAAGAGGTTAGCACAGGAAAGGAATTCGTGGCGGGCCGCATCAAACCAATCAGTAGACTGATGACCAAAAAAAAAAGTCACCTCCCCTCTGGCAGTCCTTTCTCGGAGAACCGAGTGGAGGACTAATTCTGAATGCTTCTCCAGTGGAGGGGTCATCATGACACTTCATTTTCCGTTACAGACTACACGTAGTGTGGATACATACTTTTTGTCTTTAATGTAGTGTTTTACATCAACTGCTGCAGCCTTACACGATTGATTACTGCTGATGCTCCTAGCTTTAAGGATAGGTTGCCTACCCAAGGGAAAGAGTGTGGCCCGAACCTCTGTCTGCTCCTTCGCTTTGTTTGTCAAGGTCACTGGCAGCAAAAGGCTAAATTCCTGTATCGGATATATTCTGCCAGCATAGCACAAGACCTTTGTTTAAAATTTCAATCGTAGTTTGGTTCCAACCCATGCCCTAGTCAGTTCGAGTAGAATTCAAAGACGCTACCTCAAAAATTCACTGCAGGGTAATCATGTGAAGTCGACTGAATGTTTCTGAAACATTAAAATTTAGTGAAACAGTCTCGATAGCAACACAAGTTTATTTACTTTGGTGACAGGTTTCGTTCTGTAATGTACACTATTTTCAGGACGTAAGCACCACGATGACGGAGGCAGGTGACGTCCCGTATTCTTACGAAATTGCTCCGTTCATCGCCACCAGCCGCCTTCAAGGTGCTTACAGCTTAATGATGATCTGAATTATAGACCGAAACCGGATGCCAACATAAATAAACATTTTTATATCGATCACTGTTCACTCACCATTGATAGGCTTCTTTTTAAAGTTTTCGAAACACCCTTTAAATTCGAGGAATATACCTTTCTGACAGAAACACGTCGTCTTCCTTCGCAACGTTCGTAAGTTTAGTAAGAGAAAACGGAACAACAAAAATGCTGGGAGGCACAACTTGACGAATTCTCTAATGGCGTTCTCTAGAGGAAGAAAGTCACCGCAACTGTTTGATCAATATCTCTGGATATCAAAAACAATTAAGTTGCCCTAGTGGATGAAAACATCACTAGCAAGTTAACTGTTGGCCGTAATAAAAAAAACATCAAAAATTCAACAAATATATATGAAAAATAAGCTTAACATCGGCTAGTAAATTCAAAAACGCTTTGCCCTGCAAAACTTTGTTGCCTAGGTACTAAACGACATTTCTCAACTCATTCAGTTTTACATGCACAGAAAACTTTCAAGAGGGCTCCGTAATTAACGAGGTGAATGCGAAGTAGCAACTCCTTTCAGATTCGTTGGGAAAACTAGCGGCTTTAAACGCAACGACTTTCAGCAAATACGCCTGGAGGTGAGTGGCTCGCAATGGATGTGATGAAAGTATTTTCGTCGTTTGCGGTCTGTTACAGATTTCAGCGGGTGAAGTGGACTCTTGGAGTTCAGATACTCTTTTCTAGAGAGTTTACAATTCGGTGAGGTCACTGAGTTCCTTAATGTGGCAGAGTGCACTGCAGTGTGTAAACGTCCGAGCGTTACGTATTTATAACCTTATCTCTGAGCTGTGAGCAAACAAGATGAAATTTCTTACGCTTTAACAGAGTATATGCCGCGCTGAAAGTGTGCGGAAAACAGAAACTGTATGTAGGAGTGGGATTCAAGCCCGGACATATATCTTTCACAGCAAGTCTAATCCGATTTAAAAAGCTGGGCAAGCACTGGAAGGTCAGGGTGGCAGTTTGACCAGGGTCGGTTCACGGTACTTCAAAAAAGAAAAAAAAATGTGTTTCACTACCGCTGTAGCACGATTGCTCTCCTGAGTGAAAGTGGAGAAGAATTGCATGATCTACTGAATGGACTGAACAGTCTGATGAATATAGAATATGGATTGGGAGTAAATCGAAGAAAGACGAAAGTAATGAGAGGTCGTAGAAATGAGAAAAGCGAGAAACTTAACATGAGGATCGGTGGTCACGAAGTAGATGAAGTTGAGAAATTTTACTACTTAGGCAGCAAAATAGCCACTGATGGACGGAGCAAGTAGGACATCAAAAGCAGACTAGCGCTGCCAAAAAGGGCATTCCTGGCCAAGAGAAGTCTACTAGTATCAGACATATGCCTCAATTTGAGGAAGAAATTTCTGAGAATGTACGTTTGGAGCACAGCGTTGTATGGTAGCGAAACATGGACTGTGGAAAAACCGGACTGATAAGATTCTGCGCAGAATCCGAGAAGAAAGGAATATGTGGAAAAAACCGACAAGGAGAAGGGGCAGGATGATGGGACATCTGTTAAGACCTTACAGAATGACTTCTATGGTACTCAGAGGGAGCTGTAGAGGGCAAAAAGACAGAGACTGGAATACATCTAGAAAATAATTGAGTACGTAGGTTGCAAGTGCTACTCTGAGATAAAGAGATTGGCACAGGAGTGGAATTTGTGGCGGGCCGCATCAAGCTAGTCAGAAGACTGATAACATCCCCCCTCCCCTCCCCCCCACCCCCCAAAAAAAAAGAAATGAGCACGATTCTGTCGCCTCCAGAGCTCGGTGGGAAGCGTATATGGCTGCTATGTGGAGGATCCAGTTTCGATTCACTGTACTCACTTTATATATTTTCTTGTTGAGAAGGCTAGAAAAGGCTTCTCACAGCCCCGTGATGCCGAATGAGGAGCTGCTTGAGTGTGAAGTAGTGGCTCCAACTTCTAGAAAGCCGAGAACGACTGGCAGAGCGGTTTTCCGACACTACACCCCTCCATAACACATCCAAACAACGCCATGGATCAGGACGTCACGGTAGCCCGTCAGTCCCGACTGACCGTCTGGTCCACAACGGATATATCCTTTTTCTTGTTCGTAGAAAGATTCTAGCTTTGTGACACTGACAATTAGCCTGCAGTTACATGCTATCGCCATCGGAGAAGACAGCCGGCCGGAGTGGCCGAGCGGTCCTAGGCGCTACAGTCTGGAACCGCGTGACCGCTACGGTCGCAGGTTCGAATCCTGCCTCGGGCATTCGGGCATGGATGTGTGTGATGTCCTTAGGTTAGTTAGGTTTAAGGAGTTCTAAGTTCTTGAGGACTGATGACCTCAGCAGTTAAGTCCCATAGTGCTCAGAGCCATTTGAACCATTTGGAGAAGACATCTAGCTCCTACGAGGAAGCGACTCATGGAACACTTTACTGCCGCAAAAAAATAGAACCAACGGTGGAAACACTAGCAGTTTCGAAAAGAAGTTTTTTAGGTTTCCCTTATTCGTAATTCGCACGCCGGAACTGTCCCCATAAGCCTCTCCGGGTTCACTACCGGAAAAAAATAGTACACCTGGAGAACAGACGAGAATTTTCATCCGGTGACGGCATATGCCGCCTGAGAGATGTTAGAAGTGCTGATGAGCACTTCAAAGCCGTCCGTCAACAGATAGCGTAGTGGCATAGCAACCAAACGCCATATGCAAGTACCCCTTAATAGGCAATGACCACAGCCAGAAGGCACTGTGTGGTACAAAAGTGAGAAGTAAGCTGACAACCATGCCACGAAGACGGGCTCGTTCTTCCTACAGCCAACTGAGAGAGATTGAGAGAGGTCAAATTGTGGCCTTCCGAGAGGCGCGATATCCATTTCGGAGAATTGCCACACAACGTGGACCTGTTGCTTCAGTTTCGCAACGATCCTGGTGTCAGTGGTCACGTGAACATTCTCACACCCATAGTCGAGGTTCTGGACGTCCACACAGCACAGACTCCCGCCGGGATCGTCGTTTTGCAAGGGCAGCAGCAGTAGCGGATCGTACAGCTACCACAGGATAAACAAGAGGGCTTGTGAGCGCAGACGTGTTGTAAGTAGGCTGTTTATGTTTTCTTTATGTAAGTGGGCTGTTTAGGTTCTTATATTGGTAACGCCGCCGCCACTTAGCGCTCTCTGTATCAATATGAAAATCACTGGCTGTGCTGTGTGCAGTCTGTCGCTAGTTTGCATTGTTGTCTGCCATTGTAGTGTTGGGCAGCGGCAGCTGGATGTGAACAGCGCGTAGCGTTGCGCAGTTGGAGGTGAGCCGCCAGCAGTGGTGGATGTGGGGAGAGAGATGGCGGAGGTTTGTAATTTGTCATGAACTGATATATATATTATGATTTGTGATGATATTAAGGTAAATACATTGTTTGCTCTCTATTAATATCTTTCATTTGCTAACTACCCCTATCAGTAGTTAGTGCCTTCAGTAGTTTGAATCTTTTATTTAGCTGGCAGTAGTGGCGCTCGCTGTATTGCAGTAGCTTGAGCAGCGAAGATTTTTGTGAGGTAAGTGATTTGTGAAAGGTATAGTTTAATGTTTGTCAGGGCCATTCTTTAGTAGGGAGTTTTGAAAGTCAGATTGCGTTGCGCTAAAAATATTGTGTGTCAGGTTAAGCACAGTCCTGTATAAATTGTTCAAAGGGGACGTTTCATATGTCGACCCTTAGCCTAGGATACCTCACTGGAATCTTCTGATTTTTTCTTGTAGTTTGTGTAATTAGTGTAGATTTTGTTTATTGCTAGCGCGTAATTGTAGAGAGAATCTCCTTTGTAGTTGTAGCCTTTCATTGTTGTACAGTAAAACAGTTGTGGCATGCATGTAGATTTGCACCAAGTATTTCGCAGCTGCGCTGGCAATTAAGTAGACATTATTTCCATTGCTATGTTATTTTATTTTGCTCTTCAAATTGTGCTTTTCTGTGTTATCGTCTGAAATATTGTGACAATTATGGCGTGTGAAAAACGTAACACTAGGCTCCAAAGTAAACTGAGAAATAATAGTGACGACGAGCACAGCTTATCAGCGCCGCCGAGTAATGAATTTACTAATGTTCAAAGTAGTAATTTGGTAACTGTGCACAGGGAAATGGAGCGGGCGTCAAACAATGGCGTGGACAGTGAAACAATTAGTGAAGAGGGAAGCATTATCGATCGACCGGTCGGCAATAGCTCGCCTCAGGAAGCCGAAATGACACGACACGATCTCGCAAATACTGTAGATTCAGGTTTTGGATCCTCACCGTTTTCTCGAATAAGTCAAGACACATTTTCTGCTTGTCAAAATGTGAATGTTTCCGGTGTAAATTCACTGCCGAAAAGCACTGAGGAACATGTTTCAGACACCAATGCATTGTTATTACAATTAATACAACAAATGGGACAGACACAGCAAAAGCTTCAAAAGTTAGACACAGTGGAACAAAATCTTAAAAAGTTAGACACAATGGAACAACATCAGAGACAAACACAGCAACAGTTAGACACAATGGAACAAAATCTTCAAAAGTTAGACACCACACTTGAACAAACACGTGAAGATTTAACTACTGAGTTACATAACATTGAATCTAATTGTCAAAAAGTCTGTAATGACGTAAAAACTCAAATTTGTGAGCATTTTCAACCTATTTTTTCGCGTCATGAAAATGCATTACAGAATCACGAAGCAGCCATAAAAGAACTGCAAACTATTGTTCATGAAAATCATGAGACCTTGTGGGCTAAATTTGACTCAGTTGCATCTACCGATTCGGTTACGCAACTTGCAAAAGCTCAGGAAAACTTAAAGGACAAAGTAGATACTCTGAAACTTGGTTCAGAAAAACACGCTGAGGAAATAAGTACACTATCGGAGAAAGTAGCCGAACTTTCGGATCAATTCACTAACTTATCTACAAAGGTAGATGATGATCTGAATGACACAAGACCCGTAGCCTTCACTGACACAGAAGAGTATGAACAAATAAGAAAATTCAAACAAAATCAGAATCGAATTAATACACAACACCAAAGAGAAATCCGGGAAGTACAAGATCAGCTGACACAGGTAATACAAGAATTACGTATTTCAGAGGACACTCGCGCTCCAACACGGGAAGAGGGACTTAGAAACACGGAAAAGCTGCAAAATAATAACACAGGGCATTTCGGAAGTAATGAAAGAAATTGGGAATGTGCACCGAATTTTGAGATGGAACGGCCGACACGACCTAACAATGACCGATATGCGACTCGCCGACATGATGATTTTGACTATAAGCTGTTCATTACTACACGTAAATTCAAAACATTTAAGAATTCTGGCAACGACATTCATCCACAAGCATGGCTCCATCAATTCTCTCATTGTTTTCCTCCCAACTGGTCGTTGGAACACAGATTAGAATTTATGTGTGGCTACTTAGAGAATGAACCAGCTGTAAGAATGCGATCGGTAATTCACGATTGCCACAGTGAAGGAGAGTTTTACCATGCCTTCCTCTCAGCATATTGGTCTCAAGCTACACAAGACCGTGTAAAACATAGCATCATGATGATGAAACACTTTGAACAATCTGAATTTTCCAGTCTTGTCAAATATTTTGAAGACATGTTGCATAAGAATCAATATCTTTCAAACCCATACAGCCCCTCAGAACTCATCCGCATTTGCTTACTCAAATTGCCTGAACATTTACGACATATTATTTTGGCAGGACGTTGCAAAGATGACATTGAAGCATTTCAGGGACTGTTACAAGAATTAGAAATTGACACTGACAATCGCGGAACGCGAAACCAGGAACACAACAATTACAGGTCACATCCGTCGCAAATCCGCGATGAAAGAAGTAATAACTGGACACGACAAGGCTATTCTCACAACACAAATCGTGACCAAAATAGACACCACCCGTATGACAACCGTTGGCAGAGTAGTAATAACTACAGGGAAAGATCACCTCTCCGTGGTAATGACTATCACAGAGATAACCATAGAAATAGACAATATGGTAACCAAAACAATTATTATCAAGGGAGGCAGAATAATTTCAGACGCAACAGTTCGGCGCAGAGTTACGATTCAGGGAGAAATTCTCCACCACTTAACCGACAAGAAAGACTCTACAGGAACAACCGAAATGACGACAGACGATATGATCATAACGACAGACCTGAATTGCATCAGAACTGGCGGGATTCAAATAGAGCAGGGCCTTCTCGTCACGGTGAATTTGTAGCAGTTAGGTCTCCGAACCCGAATAACGGCGCGCGCCAACAAAGAGACAGACAATGACTCGCACAGCAGGCAGCCGCGTGCGCCCGCTGGCTCCGAGAAAAATAACATAAGACGCTAGCCTGGAGAAAAATTTTAGCATTCTTTACCGATGTATACAACATGATAATTGCTTTGAAGTGAAACTCTGCGTACTAGGAAGAGTAAAGGTTTACACCACATTTCACATGTAAAACCGTTTATTGAAAGATAATCTGCTTTTTAACTTTGTCATTGCCATAAAACTTTTCACTTTACATTACTAGTATGCTTGTCAGACTTAGAATCTGTTAACATGCAACAATGTTTGAAGTTAAATGTCCAGTCAAGAACCAAGAAAACTTATTTAAACAGAAATTACGAATGCATTGTTATTGCGAACAGACGACACAGTGTAATTGTGTGTGTACATTCTTGCTTGTTAGTTGCATGATTAGAACATTTACCAGTACTGCTAATGAGATTTTAATGCAACATTTTGGTTTACTTGAAAATACATTTTGGGTTTAAAGTACTTTCTGTGAGATACCAGACGACACAGTGGTTAGTTTATGTGACAACTACACGGTTTTATCACGACGCTACTAATGAGTGACAATTTACAATGTTGCTTTTGCGGTGTATCTGTTTTATATCTGCACAGTTTTTCTGAATTCTTCTGGAAAGAAAAACATGTTTTAGTAGTAACTTTTGTGGTATAGCAACAATGAGACAGCCTTTTTCGTGGCACAACATTACGTTACTGTACAGTACTTTCTTCATCACGCCAATAAGCATAATAACTACGATATCTATACGCAAAGCATTTCACTTTTGTTTATCATGAGGTAAGTACATTGACTTCTGCAGAACTTAGCTTTCGGAGGACGATAAGTACGACACTTCCACAGAGATTATGTTGCAACAAGACGCACATTTAGCGCTACAGGACACGTATTTGAGTGATTAATTTTGTACTTGAAACATTTATTTTTAAAGATTTTTTAATTACAAAGAAAGTTTTCCGTGATACATTTCATTCCATTGCTGTAATTTGTAACACCTGAGGGCATAATTACATTTATCCTCAGGGGGGTACACGCTTACTTTGTGTACCATGTGTGTGGCAACCACAAGGAACCCTAGCTAATATGGTATTTGCTTATACAACTTTACACATCGGTACCATATTTCTCTAACACACAAATTACACAGCTATCTGATCATTTAACTGAGAGATAAACTTTTTTTATTACATCAGTGACAGGTGTTTACGTAATTACACAGCTGGATAACTTCACACTTATGAAACTGTATTTTGTCTGTGCATTGTAAACTGTTCATATTTTTTTGGAACCATTGTGATACTATGAGAGCTTTGAATGATGTATTTGGTAAAGGGATTATGATTTTTAAAGTACGTTTGAGGCAGATGACACTTTTGACATGAGCAGAGAATTTTTTTTAATTATTGGAGGAAGCTACGACGATTTTGAGATTTGACTGAGGTGTTAATGACGTTATTTTTACGACGACGATGTGTATTATGCTGCTGAGGTATGTTTATGATTAATAGGCTGAGGCTATATGAGTTATTTGATTATGCTTCAAATTTATAATGACGAAATATTGACGAGTGTCGATGAATATGTATATGTGTAATAAGGTAAGGAATAAGGAGTAGGGGTTAGGGACTCTGATTTATGAAAAGGTTGTTGGAAACCAAGAATCGTACTTTAAGAGTTATGAAATGTGTGTGTATATGCATGAATGTATTACAATGCAGACGAAAATTTTTTGGACACTGTTATATCAATAGGATTTTGTTTCTACAGATTTGCAACGCTAATTCTTGACCTGTGAAATATTTTTATATGAGACTAGCACGGTAGTGCTGTCGTAAATATTTCCGTACGAAAGTTAAGTGACCACCTGCACGTAATGCGTTGCGGGCACCCAGCTGTGTCAGACGCCTGGAGAAAAAGCCATTATTGCGAGCCCTTTTCAGCGGCACAGGTAGAAAAAAAAGGGGACGCCATTAACCACATATGATTTTTGTAATGCGTTGTGGGCACACAGCTGTGTCAAACACCTGGAGAACAAGCCATTAGGGTGTGCCTTTCATCGCTAATGCGACACCCTCGTTACTTGAAAACATATGATTACTCACACTTTGTGCTAATTACTGCAATGCTTATGAATTGATGGGAAATATTCGTACATCTGCACACCTGATTATGACAAGTGTCTTTCTATGAGAGTTGAGAGCTACTGACTTACGAAATGCCACATGACTATTGAATGATGTTTTTATGCTTTGGTTTGCGTAATTGCTTATTTCACTTGATATCTGGTTTCCAGCTGTGTTGCAGCATTGCTTTTATAAAATGAAATGCATTTGCTAATGTGAACACTTTCTGTCAACAGATCTATTAAATAATTATTTTATGATCCACATTCCTTCAAAAAGGAGCACTTGGAAAGGAAAGAACAATAAGAAGGAACTAATAACAGTAACATATAATTTTCTTTTCAAGTACTTGGTAATTTCTTTTGTAGAATAAATTGTGATGCATCACTCTAATTTTAAGACGTGACATAGGTATTAGACATGGCCATTTTAGTGTAATATTTTTTCTGCTTGCGCTATGTCATGTTTAGATATAAGTTGCTGCTGTTTGCCAGGCATAGTGTTATTGAATTTGACTTTTGCTAATTTATACTGTAGCTTGCTTTGCAATTTTCCATTTTTTTTATTGCTGTTTATATTAATTGTTTTATGTGCTGCTGCATTGCCTCGTCCCTTAGTTTAGCATCTGAGCTCAGTAGATTTAAGTTAGCTTAAGAGGGGGTAGACTATATAAGAAACTGACTATGGACAATATGAAAAAGATTTGGGCCAAAATGAGTATTGTACACTGAGAAATAATTATATTGAAAGAAATATGAATAGAATACAGAAAGCATGCTTGGATAGGATTTTTTTGGTGGAAACAAAGGATGAAATAAGATGAAAGATATATGAAGTTTTGGGTTGGACTGCAGTACCAAATGTTACACTGAAAACGAACCCTGTCCTTTCCTATTGGTGTTATCCCACTATGTGTTTGTGTACCCTTGAGTATTTGTTTTCTTCCTGTCTCTGTGTACTGTTTCATAGAATTTTTTTCTCTTCTAATACTAAGCTATATTCACTATGAGGAGGAATACTGTTATCCTCAAATATAAGTTGCATTAATATGTTATTTTCTTTGTAAAGTTGTTTACAATTCTGTTCTGTTTCAATGTTCATGTGTGAAATTAATGTTTCGAAAACTATTCTCATTATTTTATGTATGTACTTATGTCACTATTTTTGTAACACTGATGTATATGTTTATTTCTATTCTTTTGTAAAGCCTGTACTACAAAGGTTATCTGTATTATTATGTTTTTAATGATGTATTTTGTACCTTTGTAATTGTATTCTTATGTTATAAAATTGTAATTGTCACTAGTTCATGACATTATTAACTTGTTAGTTACATTTCACTGCACACGTTTCTGTTGGTCATAGTATGTGGACAATATGTGAGAAGTAGGGACTGTTAGTGTTTGCACGTGTGTTAATAACTCAGCAAGGGACTGGATAACAGCATTGCTGGTTCTAAGGACAATTTCAAAAACTTTGTGAGTGCACAAGTGGTGGTTTATGGACTTGCTATATTATCCGCAAGACTCTTCAATGGTGATTGTGCACCTGCACAGTCACAACAGATGGCTGCTGGCCATCTCTTCAAGGACTACAGTGGGTCTACATCTTTGATGATCCATCAATACCATTATTTCTACAAGGACTGCAGTGGGTCTTACCTCTGGTGGCCCACCAATACCGTAATCTCTACCAGGACTACAGTGGGTCTGCTCTGTGATGACTTACCTACCAATACTCTTCAAAACTTCGAATGACTCTGCTGTGGGTTTGCTCCATTGTGGCCCATTACCTGTCAGCATGTCAAGAGCCAGCACTGTCTTTCCGTTGGAAGGACAACACTACTTCTTCAAGACTGCATGGAAATCCACTACTTCTGTGTGCAATTTCTTTTACTAATGAGACTTTGTGAAAAAAAACCTGTGATTACCGTAATGAATGATCAGGACTGTCTTTATGGACTGTGCGAAATTTTTAGCTTTTGACCAACATTGTATCAATAAGTGTGTGCATTTGATATCTTTGTTACTGTAATTGTGAAAAATTTTTGTCAAATCTGTATTGGCCAGTGCCCAACACCATTTGTAAAAATTTTTGTGGGGAGCATGGGGGCTATGTAAGTAGGCTGTTTATGTTTTCTTTATGTAAGTGGGCTGTTTAGGTTCTTATATTGGTAACGCCGCCGCCACTTAGCGCTCTCTGTATCAATATGAAAATCACTGGCTGTGCTGTGTGCAGTCTGTCGCTAGTTTGCATTGTTGTCTGCCATTGTAGTGTTGGGCAGCGGCAGCTGGATGTGAACAGCGCGTAGCGTTGCGCAGTTGGAGGTGAGCCGCCAGCAGTGGTGGATGTGGGGAGAGAGATGGCGGAGGTTTGTAATTTGTCATGAACTGATATATATATTATGATTTGTGATGATATTAAGGTAAATACATTGTTTTCTCTCTATTAATATCTTTCATTTGCTAACTACCCCTATCAGTAGTTAGTGCCTTCAGTAGTTTGAATCTTTTATTTAGCTGGCAGTAGTGGCGCTCGCTGTATTGCAGTAGCTTGAGCAGCGAAGATTTTTGTGAGGTAAGTGATTTGTGAAAGGTATAGTTTAATGTTTGTCAGGGCCATTCTTTAGTAGGGAGTTTTGAAAGTCAGATTGCGTTGCGCTAAAAATATTGTGTGTCAGGTTAAGCACAGTCCTGTATAATTGTTCAAAGGGGACGTTTCAGTGTCAGCACGAACTGTTGCGAACCGCTTATTAGCAGTGGAACTATGGCGCGCCCACCTCTGGACCATCTCCACTCACGCCACAGCGTCGACATATATGGCTCGACTGGTGTCGTAAGAAGAACACTTGTAATGGCGCGTCGTGGTCTTCACCGATTAAAGCAGGTTCCGCTTGCACAGAAGTGATGGTCGTTTGTGTGTACGACGTAGAACTGGTGACCGCTGTCTCGTAAAATGCATTCGTCCAAGACACACCGACTCCACCCCAGTCCTTATTGTCTATGGTGGGATGCCCTATAGGTCTCGCAAACCTTCTCTCGGTAATTGCAGAATGTTGCTACATGCCGTCCTTCCAAGAGGAAGGTGATGTGTAGTTCCAACAGGGTAATACTCGCACCCAAACAGACAACGAAACACAACGTGCTCTGCGAGACGTGGAGCAACTATTATGTCCACCACGATCGCCAGACTTGTCTCCAGTAGAGCACGTCATTCAATTACTCTTACAGATGTACGTGATCAGGTCGAGCATGTGTGCCATAACGTATCCCAGGACAGTATTCTTCATCAGTTCGACCGACTGGATACCTCCCATGAAGGCTACACCACGAAGTAATATGGCTATTTCAGGATGGGTCATTAACTGGTATCTCAAAACCGCTTCTGCTACTGATCTGTAAATGTAATTATTACGTGTCCTCCATATGCACTGTAGCAACAACAAATCTCGAGCGAATTGTAAACCTCTGACAGGAAGTACTAACTATTTCCGACTGTGTATTTTCCTAACTAGTGATCCGGCCTCGCTTCGCACGGGTAGTAATAAGTATCTACGGACAGACGAATTGACTGGCGTAACGTATTTTGTTTGGGGACCACGAATAATATTCAGAGACCAACGTCAAGTAAGTGAATGGCATCACTTTCACACAACTCGCGTGATATAAGAAGTGCATGCAATGAAAGTTGGCTGAAGGCATGAATGTTATGTGTTTAAATTGGCTTTCGGATTGACATCTCATGGCAATGACGTGATCACATCGTGATGTATAGTAATAAATTTGCAATAAATGTAAATACTGTACCAATCATGGATGCCAGTGTGTGTGTGTCTGTCTCTCTCTCTCTCTCTCTCTCTCTCTCTCTCTCTCTCTGTGTGTGTGTGTGTGTGTGTGTGTGTGTGTGTGTGTGAAAGTGTGAGTGATTCAATATATAGTAAGGCTGTCTGACGTGGCACAAATATAAGAAAAAACATTACAACACACTTCTTACGAGATTTAGCATTAGTGTGATGCACTGTTGAGACTCACAATTCTTTGGCGCGATCTTTTTATGGCAGACTTCTTCGTTATGCCACGCAAAGAATCGTGTTCACATGTAGGTTTGATTCGATGAAAGCACGAAGGTGAAACTTGGTTCATTTGCTGCGTTGCCGAAAGAAAGTACTGAATGTAAACTTAGCAAAGTTGTTGAAGTTCATACAGTATTTTATCGTAAAATGTTTTATTTGAAGCAAAATAAATAAAACACAACATATTTTGGATCCAGACGTTTTATCGCTAGGCAGTTTTTCTCGAACGACTGCAGTGAAACTACTGATTAAAAATATTTGATTATTTCAAAGTGTAAATCTCACATCGCAGCCTGATGATTAAGTGATTATCTTTTCGTTGCTGGTCTATTACGATATTACGGTGACTAAGTCATCGAGAGATGTTCGAAAAATTGCCATTGATGAGAGTGCGCATTACTACTGGTGGTCTGAGGGAAGGAGAAATTGGCAAATTGTCATCACATTTCGAAATGCCACTCTCAACCGTCTGTAGAAGTATTTCGAAATATTGGGCATTTCCCGCATGAAATTTCTGAATTTCATTCAAAAAGATGGTGCCCATGTCTTTATGATCCTTAGAAGGCGTACTCTCTTTCCCGCCAGGAGTGGTTATCCGAAACCAGTTTTCTTTGTTATTTGAAAGTGTCCCATCAAATAATACCTTTCGCCCCATCACGCAGAGAACAGTGTTCGCATCTACTTTCACTCAAGGAAGGTACTAAGGTTGAAGTACAATCATTTTCTGCTCTGCTGAAAACTTTCTTCGTAATAAACGAAGCAAAGCTGCATCCCAGGCGGCGTTTTACTCTTCGCATGAATACCAAACCACAGTTGTTGGACTCCCGAGTAGCATGTTTTATTGCTATTCAGCTGTTCTGAAACTACTGCAATCAACTGGACGTCACATAGGCGACTTGCATGTCCCCAACCAGTTACGAAATGGTAATCAATTATCAAACGGCGAAAAGGCTGCAGTGTAACGTGTAATCTGTGACGCTTCGTTTTTGGCGTATCTTCACATTATTGAGAGGTGAATGCTAGGTTAAAACGCAGAGTGCAAAAAATTGACGCGGCAGGGATCAGATCCTACAACATGTCCGTTCCCAGCTGAACGATCTACCACTAAATCATCACACAAGATGCGAATTTGCTGTTCTCTCGAGTTACGGAAGCTGTTCGGTAGGTAGCAGAGGCATCGTTTTCACAACTTTGATATATAGTACGTCAAAGAATTTGTACGAAATTACGTACATACAAAAGACTTCCTCGTGAATTAGTCTATCTACCAGTGAAAACCAAATCAAAATCGCTACAGCAGTTCCTGATAATAGCCTACAATGCAAACAGATGCTAGGAGGCGACTTCAATTTAGATACGAATATATAGGGGTTAGGAGAAATAAAATTAAGCTCTCCTCCGTGTCAATAAATAATTAGGGCCAACACAGCTAGTACTTCGGCCCAATAGAGTTGCCACTCTCAGTGGCCCGACCAGCTCCAAAAGAATTGAGAACCAAAATGTAAAAAAAGAGGAAAGGCAAATCATGCAGGCATCCATATAGTTCGCAGTATTGTTCACGTAGTTTACGGCTCTCATGGTGCTTTCGGTTACAACCAGATAGTTGCGCATACGATTCCCAGTGGTCTGCGTCTGTGGTACGATGTATGTTTCGAGTATCCATTCGCTAGTACGACAGCCTATCCGGCCACAGCCATTGCTATGGAGTCACAAGAGACTCGATTCGTCGGAGACGACACGTCTCCACCGATTCACAGTTGAATCCCAGTGATCCCGTGCCAACTGCAGTCGTGACTCATGATGTCGTAGCATCATCATGGCAACACGTAGGGTTCTTCTGCAGCAGAGTCTCATTATCAACAGTGCCCGATGAATGGTGTGTTCCAAAACAATGTGCATGTACCAGTAATGTACTCTGAAAAATTTCTGACACGGATCGCCGCCTATCTGATCTACAAAGTGGGCAAATTAAGTGATGGAGCACGGACGTCGGCCGGCCGCGGTAGCCCAGACGTTCTAGGCCCTCTGTCCGGAACCACGCGGCTGCTACTGTCGCAGGTTCAAATCCTGCCTCAGGCATGGATGTGTGTGATGTCCTTAGGTTAGTTAGGTTTAAGTCTAAGGGACTGATGACCTCAGATGTTAAGTCCCATAGTGCTTAGAGCCATTTGAACCAATTTTGAACGGACGTCGAACACAGTGTTGCCTACTCATAATTTCACCATCCTTCGACCACTTTGCCTATATCCTCACGACAGGGGCCCACGGCATCCGACCACTTTCGCTGTTTCTGAAAGTCGCTTATCTCACCGAATTTCCCCATTTCCGGCTCGTATCGTCGCCAGAATGATTCCACATTCCACTCTGCGCCGCTTAGACACCGAGGCGACAAACGTCATGAATACCTTCTAACATCGTGTCGGGCCTTCTTTTGATAGGCATAGTGAAGCAACTCGATGTAGCATGGCATCAACAGGTCGTTAGAAGTCCCCAGCAGAAATATTGAGACATGTTGCTTCGGTAGCTGTACGTAACTGTAAAAGTGTTGCCGGAGCAGGATTTTATGCACGAACTGACCTCTCAATTATTTCCCATAAATGCTCGATGGGAGTTTGATGGGATTCATATCCGGTGATTTGGGTGTGGCAAGATCATTCGCTCGAACTGTTCAGAATGTTCTTCAAACCAATCGTAAGCATTTGTGGAGCGGTAACATGGCGCACTGTTATCCATAATAATTCTATCTTTGTTTCGAAACATGACGTCGATGAATGGCTGCAAATGGTCTCTAAGTAGCCGAACATAACCATTATCAGTCAATGATGGGTTCAGTAGAACCAGAGGACCTAGTCCACCCCATGCAAGCACAGCCCCCATCATTATGGAGCCTTCTTGACAAGCTGGCCTCGTGGGGTCTGCGCTAGCTCTATCAACTGAGGTCGGGGCTCACCTAACCAGCCCACTGTTTCCAGTCGTCTGGGGTCCAATCGATATGGTCACGAGCCCAGGAGAGACGCTGCAGGCGATGTCGTAGTGTTAAGAAAGGAACTAGCATCGGTCGTCTGCTGCCATCACCTGCATCACCTGATTACATACGACAGCTCCATCAATGCACTGCTCTTCTAGTGCCTGTGTACTCGATGCTACCGCCACCTGTAGACGTGGATATCGCTATCATATCATCTTTTGTCACCTCGGTGTATACCTTCCTCAGGACACGACTCCATCGCATCCAAGGCGGCCTTCAGAGTCTTGGTGGCAAGTGCTTCAGTGCTTTACGTCACCTCTGAAACACATCGGCTACCTGCTCGCCAGTCATCTGTTTTCTTTCAAAGTACAGCAGTTCTGACAGGCTACACTGCCGGACTGTGTATGACATCATGTCTTTGTAACCGCCTACGGGATGTCTCGCAGAACTCCTGGACTAGGAGCTGCAGGAGCCAACCCTCGTGCACGTGGAGAAAATGTCAGTTTCATACAACGTGTTCAGAACAGGAAGCCACTGTGAGGTCGGCTTTTGAGTCGTGGGGCATTCCGGTGTTAGTTTTCGGGCAGATGATGGAGATCAGCGACTTTATATATTTGGATGAGATTTTTTAATGCTTTTGCCTTCATATGAGCATTTCACGCGTATCACTTTCATTTTCTGCATATCGTAGTGGTTGTGATCCACGTTTATAAATTTTACACTTTAGTATCGCTTATGTTTTTCAAATTTTCTTGAAAATCAGCGTTCCTTCGTGATAATTTTTGAAGCAAACTATCTAATCACTTTTAATTAACATGCCGGTCACATTCAAACTCTTTCTCTTGTACCTAAAAGTAGGAAGAAATCTTTCATCGTATTATTTTGTAGGTCTCGTTAAATAAGTAAGTCACTGATGATTATCGTGCGGTATTTGAGACAAATTGCAATCGCTCACTTGGGGTTGTGTATTACGGAAATAATGTTCTCGAAATTTGCACTCGTCTTTTCACTGCAGTATCACCACGCAGCTTTCTATAACATGCTTGCACCAGCACATGGTTTCCTTATGGTACCTGATCCCTTTTAACTGCTTTACTTCAGTAAGTAATGCACCTGCTTTGCTTCGCCATGCACTCTTCTGCTGCCTTTCACCTTTCAGGCGAGTGGACGGTATGCTGTTTGCTGATATGAACAGTTCGAAGCAGTGACGTGGTCAGAGTAGTCTCTACATATAAATTTTGCCATTGTTTATTACGATTTGAAAGTTCTTACCCTGAGTACTTAGTTTCTGATAAGACACATGGAAACAGTCTTGCACGAGTTTCGTCTACAAAATACGGTTCGTTACGCGTCTTTTCATTAATGCAACAGTATTCCTGGTTAAAGACACACTAACCTGTTTCCTTCAGAAACTTTGAATAAAATTCGCTTTGCACTCGCGAAAGTACTGCTCTTGGAAAATTAGAAGTTGGTGGTAAGTTCCTATCGGACCAAAGTGCTGAGGTCATCGGTCCCTAGGCTTACTCACTAATTAATGTAACTTAATCTAACTTACGCTAAGGACAGCACACACACCCACGCCCGAGGGAGGACTCGAACCTCCGACGGGGGGAGCCGCGCGAACCGCGACGAGACGCCTGAGACCACGCGGCTACCCCACGCGACTACTGCTGTTGTTATTCAGATTTCCGAGTCAGATTGCGTTATCAGGGAACCGTGCCTGTAAATTGGCTGAAAGTCATGGTAATACTCGTTCCAGAATTTTTTGTGACGAAACCATGAAGCGTTGCCAGAAAAAAAAATCTAGATGTGAATATTAACCACAAAGCCTGATAACTACGCTAGAGGCAGTGCCAGTCGCAGTCGTCATTTCGTAGTCGATCACACGCATTAATAAAACGGCTGGTTTCTGGCTCGCCGATTGCAAGTTGGACGCAAAAAAAGGGACTCTGTTAGAGCTAAGTCCGTACGCTGAAAAGGACTTGTAAAACTTCTCTGTGTGCATTTCAGTGCTGAGGTTAGTGGATTCATTCTACATTTGTCTATACGTAACTGTATGTGTTTCTCTCTTCTACTGTGACGTGCAGCTGAACCTCGGGATTCGATTAGTGAAAAACAAAAAGGGCTCCTTTTCGTAATTCGCGGTATGAAATACCATACATTTCTGTGTGTGACCTATTAAAAATAGTGTTAGGCCGGCGTAGCCGTTTGTTCTAGTAACTGGTTAGTAATAGCGTGAGGTTACAAGCCTTATCTGTGATTTACACTTACGTCAGTTGAGTTATTCGAAATTATACTTAGGGGCAATCATTTCGTATAAACGAGGAAGCAACAAGGAAATAAAGCACAGACTACAAAAGAGAAACGTAGCAATTAAGTAGTTACACTCCATTATTTGGATTAAACGTCAAACAATTTTAAAACGAGGATTTACGAAACTATGGTTGGGATCATTGCTCTGCATTGTGTTGAACAGTGGGTGGCCTCCATACTCAATAAGAAGAAATTAAAGGCAATGAAAATGGAGGTCTTGTGACGAAGTTGTGAAGTAATAAGAAGTGACAAAATGAGAAATGAAGTGTTATGACAACAGATAGTAATTACAAAAGATATTGTAGACAAAACTGGAAATAAACTGCTAACGTGCTATGGATGTGTTAGATGAATACCAGAGGGAAGATGGCCCTCTAAAATACGACACTGGAGTCCTCCATGACACAGAAAAACAAGAAGACCTCGGCTACACTGGAACGATGGAGTGAAGTGTCCGATGCAGGACGGGGCCACGCAAGAAGAGGACTGGCAGGATAGAAGTAGATGGTAACTCGGATGCAAGACATACCGTATTTTGTAGGAAAATCTCAGAAAGACTAAGAAGAGTTAATTGAGTCTTAATACTCGAGCTGTAAACCAATGTCTATGCTTTTCTGCATGTTCATTGTAAACATGTGAAGAATCATTAAAAGCAGACCAATAATGCCACCCACAGTCTTATATCCTTATCATCACCATCTCTACCTCCTTGGCCATACACCCGAGTCGTTTTGAAGTGTCTCCAACTGCAGTGACCTGAAAAATCTCAGCTTGACTGCGTAACCGACGTTCTCCAGCGCGTAGCCCCTTGCGTGTCAGAGATAGATGACCTCAAATCCCGGGTCGCTTACGGTTCGAGCATAAGTTTCAAAGTAAGAATGTTGTGACCCACGCATTTGGACATTTTGTTCAACTATTCAAGATGACGGTAGGTTTTCATGCGTATGTAACAAAATCAAATGAGTCCAAATGCAAACCCGAATGCTGTGTCGGCTGGGGCATGCGATTATTCTCTCGCTCTTCCCGCGTAGCTGCCTGCCTACCAGCGCAGTACAACTGCGGCGGATCGGAGTGGCAGGCTGCGCTTCGCGGCGGCACTTGTATGGACCGCGGCGCCTACGCCAGCAGTTGTTGTCGCCGCGGGGCGGGGTATTCTGGTCTCTGGCCGGTCGCCACGCCGCCGCCCACCTGGCCACTGTGCGTCCGTCGGCCACCTCCGCGGGACCCGCAGCGTCCGAAATAACCCACGGCCGGCACAGCGATCCACTTGGCGGGCCGCCAAACCACGCGGGAGGCTCGCCTCTTCAGACATGCAACGTCTTCGCTAACAGTTACGTCACATATGTGACCGGGTTGTTGAGAGCAGTGATTCCTTGCTGACTGGCGACGCGTCGTTCTGTCCACAACTAGTGGAAGAATATATCGTTTTTAAAAATGTTCGAAAGTCTGTGAATTCCTAAGGGACCGAACTGCTGAGGTCATCGGTCCCTAGAGGTACACACTACTTAAACTAATTTGTGCTAAGAACAACACATACACTCATGCCCGAGGGAGGATTCGAACCTACGGTGGGAGGGGCCGCGCAATCCGTGACGTGGTGCCTCAAACCGCGCGGCCTCTCCGCACGGCATGTTGTTCTTAACGGAGAGAAATCGTCATACGCCTAAGTGCTTTCGAGCGTACCCCAACACTGTTTTATGTGATCATTACTTTTCATCTGCTGCTACTCTGCAAACCACTGTGAATTATATGAGCCAGCCGGTGTGGCCGTGCGGTTCTAGGCGCGTCAGTCTGGAACCGCATGACTGCTACGGTCGCAGGTTCGAATCCTGCCTCGGGCATGGATGTGTGTGATGTCCTTAGGTTAGTTAGGTTTAAGTAGTTCTCAGTTCTAGGGGACTGATGACAATAGATGTTGAGTTCCATAGTGCTCAGAGCCATTTGAACCTTTTTTTTTTTTATTGTATGCAGAGAAGACGTCCCATCCTACCACTTATTAGAATTTTTTATTGGAGATCTGCACTGCGGGGAGAATGACTGTTTAAATGCTTCTGTGCATGTTGTAATTAATATTCTCCTCACGATCTCTATAAGAGCGATATGCAGGGGGTTGCAGTGTATTCCCGGTTATTCAAACTTCTTAAGCAGGCATTTTGAGGATAGTATGTCTTAATGAGCCTGCTAGTTTATTTCAATCTTATGCAACACTCTCCCGCAGATCAAAGAAACCTGTGACCGTTTGCCGGCCGGAATGGTCGTGCGGTTCTAGGCGCTACAGTCTGGAACCGAGCGACCGCTACGGTCGCAGGTTCGAATCCTGCCTCGGGCATGGATGTGTGTGATATCCTTAGGTTAGTTAGGTTTAATTAGTTCTATGTTCTAGGCGACTGATGACCTCAGAAGTTTGTCTGACGAACCGGTTTCAGGCTCTGTCTCAGGCTGATACTGATCTTCGGCCTGACATGGCTGCTTGTCCTGTTCCAGAGGTTACCCCTCAGTCTGCAAGATCCGGGCAGTCGCAGAGGGTGGGCTTACTGGTAGTTGGGAGCTCCAACGTCAGGCGCGTAATGGGGCCCCTTAGGGATATGGCAGCAAGAGAGGGGAAGAAAACCAATGTGCACTCCGTGTGCATACCGGGGGGAGTCATTCCAGATGTGGAAAGGGTCCTTCCGGATGCCATGAGGGGTACAGGGTGCACCCATCTGCAGGTGGTCGCTCATGTCGGCACCAATGATGTGTGTCGCTATGGATCGGAGGAAATCCTCTCTGGCTTCCGGCGGCTATCTGATTTGGTGAAGACTGCCAGTCTCGCTAGCGGGATGAAAGCAGAGCTCACCATCTGCAGCATCGTCGACAGGACTGACTGTGGACCTTTGGTACAGAGCCGAGTGGAGGTTCTGAATCAGAGGCTGAGACGGTTCTGCGACCGTTTGGCCTGCAGATTCCTCGACTTGCGCCATGGGGTGGTGGGGTTTCGGGTTCCGCTGGATAGGTCAGGAGTCCACTACACGCAACAAGCGGCTACACGGGTACACGGGTAGCAGGGGTTGTGTGGCGTGGGCTGGGCGGTTTTTTAGGTTAGATAGCCTTGGGCAAGTACAGAAAGGGCAACAGCCTCAACGGGTGCGGGGCAAAGTCAGGACATGCGGGGACCAAGCAGCAATCGGTGTTGTAATTGTAAACTGTCAAAGCTGCATTGGTAAAGTACCGGAACTTCAAGCGCTGATAGAAAGCACCGAAGCTGAAATCGTTATAAGTACAGAAAGCTGGCTGAAGCCAGAGATAAATTCTGCCGAAATTTTTACAAAGGTACAGACGCTGTTTAGAAAGGATAGATTTCATGCAACCGTTGGTGGAGTGTTCGTCGCTGTTAGTAGTAATTTATCCTGTAGTGAAGTAGAAGTGGATAGTTCCTGTGAATTATTATGGGTGGAGGTTACACTCAACAACCGAGATAGGTTAATAATTGGCTCCTTTTACCGACATCCCGACTCAGCAGCATTAGTGGCAGAACAACTGAGAGAAAATTTGGAATACATTTCACATACATTTTCTCAGCATGTCATAGTCTTAGGTGGAGATTTTCAATTTACCAGATATAGACTGGGACACTCAGATGTTTAGGACGGGTGGTAGGGACAGAGCATCGAGTGACATTATACTGAGTGCACTATCCGAAAATTACCTCGAGCAATTAAACAGAGAACCGACTCGTGGAGATAACATCTTGGACCTACTGATAACAAACAGACCCGAATTTTTCGACTCTGTATGTGCAGAACAGGGAATCAGTGATCATAAGGCTGTTGCAGAATCCCTGAATATGGAAGTTAATAGGAATATAAAAAAGGGAGGAAGGTTTATCTGTTTAGCAAGAGTAATAGAAGGCAGATTTCAGACTACCTAACAGATCAAAACGAAAATTTCTGTTCCGACACTGACAATGTTGAGTGTTTATGGAAAAAGTTCAAGGCAATCGTAAAATGCGTTTTAGACAGGTACGTGCAGAGTAAAACTGTGAGGGACGGCAAAAACTCACCGTGGTACAACAACAAAGTTAGGAAACTACTGCGAAAGCAAAGAGAGCTTCACTCCAAGTTTAAACGCAGCCAAAACCTCTCAGACAAACAGAAGCTAAACGATGTCAAAGTTAGCGTAAGGAGGGCTATGCGTGAAGCGTTCAGTGAATTCGAAAGTAAAATTCTATGTACCGACTTGACAGAATATCCTAGGAAGTTCTGGTCTTACGTTAAATCAGTAAGTGGCTCGAAATAGCATATCCAGACACTCCTGGATGATGATGGCATTGAAACAGAGGATGACAGGCGTAAAGCTGAAATACTAAACACCTTTTTCCAAAGCTGTTTCGCAGAGGAAGACCGCACTGCAGTTCCTTCTCTAAACCCTCGCACAAACGAAAAAATGGCTGACATCGAAATAAGTGTCCAAGGAATAGAAAAGCAACTGGAATCACTCAACAGAGAAAAGTCCACTGGACCTGACGGGATACCAATTCGATTCTACACAGAGTACGCGAAAGAACTTGCCCCCCTTCTAACAGCCGTGTACCGCAAGTCTCTAGAGGAACGGAAGGTTCCAAATGATTGGAAAAGAGCACAGGTAGTCCCAGTCTTCAAGAAGGGTCGTCGAGCAGATGCGCAAAACTATAGACCTATATCTCTGACGTCGATCTGTTGTAGAATATTAGAACATGTTTTTTGCTCGAGTATCATGTCGTTTTTGGAAACCCAGAATCTACTCTGTAGGAATCAACATGGATTCCGGAAACAGCGATCGTGTGAGACCCAACTCGCTTTATTTGTTCATGAGACCCAGAAAATAATAGATACAGGCTTCCAGGTAGATGCTATTTTTCTTGACTTCCGGAAGGCGTTCGATACAGTTCCGCACTGTCGCCTGATAAACAAAGTAAGAGCCTACAGAATATCAGACCAGCTGTGTGGCTGGATTGAAGAGTTTTTAGCAAACAGAACACAGCATGTTGTTATCAATGGAGAGACGTCTACAGACGTTAAAGTAACCTCTGGCGTGCCACAGGGGAGTGTTATGGGACCATTGCTTTTCACAATATATATAAATGACCTAGTAGACAGTGTCGGAAGTTCCATGCGGCTTTTCGCGGATGATGCTGTAGTATACAGAGAAGTTGCAGCATTAGAAAATTGTAGCGAAATGCAGGAAGATCTGCAGCGGATAGGCACTTGGTGCAGGGGGTGGCAACTGACCCTTAACATAGACAAATGTAATGTATTGCGAATATATAGAAAGAAGGATCCTTTATTGTATGATTATATGATAGCGGAACAAACACTGGTAGCAGTTACTTCTGTAAAATATCTGGGAGTATGCGTGCGGAACGATTTGAAGTGGAATGATCATATAAAATTAATTGTTGGTAAGGCGGGTACCAGGTTGAGATTCATTGGGAGAGTGCTTAGAAAATGTAGTCCATCAACAAAGGAGGTGGCTTACAAAACACTCGTTCGACCTATACTTGAGTATTGCTCATCAGTGTGGGGTCCGTACCAGATCGTGTTGACGGAGGAGATAGAGAAGATCCAAAGAAGAGCGGCGCGTTTCGTCACAGGGTTATTTGGTAACCGTGATAGCGTTACGGAGATGTTTAACAAACTCAAGTGGCAGACTCTGCAAGAGAGGCGCTCTGCATCGCGGTGTAGATTGCTCGCCAGGTTTCGAGAGGGTGCGTTTCTGGATGAGGTATCGAATATATTGCTTCCCCCTACTTATACCTCCCGAGGAGATCACGAATGTAAAATTAGAGAGATTAGAGCGCGCACGGGGGCTTTCAGACAGTTGTTCTTCCCGCGAACCATACGCGACTGGAACAGGAAATGACAGTGGCACATAAAGTACCCTCCGCCACACACCGTTGGATGGCTTGCGGAGTATAAATGTAGATGTAGATGTAAGTCGCATAGTGCTTGGAGCCATTTGAACCATTTTTGAATCTCTGACCATTTGTGCTGCCCTTCTCTATACACGTTCAATACGTCTTGTTCGTCCTATTTGGTACTTGAGCAACATTCTAGCATGTTTGTAAGCAATCTTCTTTGTAGACTGATTTACCTAGTTTTCAACCACCAGAACGAAGTCTGTCACATTCATTATCGACGACTGAGCTTATGTGATCCTTCCATTCCACGTCTCTACAAAGTATTAAGTATTACACTCAAGTATTTTCTATGATGTAAATTGAAGGTGAAACGGGAGAAAAGAAAGAAAAGGGAAGAAATTTTCGGTGTCAGCTGCATCGTGACATTACGCGGAATCAACGACGACGAGTGAAAATGTGTGCCGACCAGGATTCGACCCCGGAATCTCCTGCTTACCAGGTAGTTCCGTTAACCAGTCCGCCATCTGGACACAGTGCTCATGAAAACTGTGCGCACTATCATCCCACGCCTCCAGGCCGACCCACACTTCCACCGAACGCCACCTATCCTCAGTCCCTGTCCATGTCCATGTCGCTACTTCGAGATTCCTGCAGTAGGTCAAACGTAAATGTGCATCCGTACAGAAAATAGTGGATTCATGTCCCATTGAGGCGAATCAATTATATGAATGTGTGGTGTCTGTTCTTTTGGAATTGTCCGAGGCATTCTTATAACATGTGTATACCTATGTTTTTACCGCTTCCAGCTGCGACTCATTGATGTTATGTTCATAGGATACTACGGTTTTTTTCTTTTGTGAAGTGGGCACTTTTGTATTACTGAACATTAAAACGAGTTGCTAGTCTTCCTATCATTTTGAAATCTTATCGAGGTCTGACTGAACATTTGTACAGCTTTGTCTATACAGTACTGGATAGATAAATGCACAATCTCCGAGAATTCTAAGGTCACTACTAATACAGTCTGCAAGGGCATTAATATACAACTTGAACAGCAAGGAACCCAACACATTCCCTGCGGTACACCCGAAGCTACTTCTACATCTGTCGATGACTCTTCAACCAGTATAACCTTTTGCGTCCTAAAGATTATCTGGAACATTAAACTTGAAAAACAGCATTCCCAGTTGTATCACTAAAATTTTACTAAAAAAAAGTCTTGATCGCATACATGTTTCGTCTAAACTGGTGATCAGTGTCGATCTACGGTGCTTAGATCATATTCAGATCTTGTACTCCATGATGGTGACATGAGCTGGGCTGGCTGAGCAGCCAGATCTATGGAGATTTAATCGACTGCTCAGTCGAATGTGGTTGGACTTACAAGTATATCTACGTTTCTTCTATGGGGTTCCAACTAACTTTCGTCGCAATGTACCCTGGGTTCCACAAAAGTATTTAATATAAATTCAGGCAGGATTTGCTATGCAAAATAAGGTATGCACTCATGATTTTTTAAAGTGTCACGAACTCGAGTTTATTTCCAACAAGAACACAGAACAATCGAATATCACAGTTAACAATAAATTAATTTTAGAGCCTCAAAGAGTTCCTTCAGATCTTGGAGGCGGTTGGATAAACGACGATTAAATGCGTGAGTTATCTTTAGTGAACTGTTAAATCGCTACACACCTTCAAAGTGTAGCTTGTATCACACGCAACCCGAAAAGTAATAAGTCCATCAGATGCTGAAAAATTTGTATGTCCAAAGGTGGGAAATAATTCACACACGCAAACTAGTGGCTATTTCACTACTCATCAGATAAAATTTTCTCGAAATGCAGACTAACACAGCCTGACCACCTCCAACGGCGTCCGAACAAAGACCCCCCTTCAAAATTCCTGTTCACCTAGAAAACCTCGGTCAAGCACCACTAAAGTTAAACTAGTGAACATGAAAATTGCTGAAATCCTTTATTTTAACCTTTTATACACGTTTGATGCAACACATCACACGGAAATTTTCCGAGTAATATTATGCTCTATACAGTTTTCTTTGATCTGACATAGTTTATTTATAATCAATAATTTCTACAGTTTTCCTACATTTTCGTAATTATAAGTGTAAATGTTAACAAACAGTTTAAATTACAAATCAAATAATTTCCTATCTAAAGTTTACAGTGCTGCTCCTCCTTTTAATGTTTCTGTATTTATTTAGTACAAAAAGCTGTTTTTTATTGCGCGTAATCAACTTTTGGGCTTTTCATTTAAATATGTGAGTAGTTTTAGTGGATCAACTTCTGATACAGCTATACGAGATATATCCGTAGACACCTCGTTTGTTTCAATTGCATTTGCGTTGCCGAGATATTCGCCTTTACAGTTCAGGAATTATTTACATTTAACTTACAATAACTTATAAACTAATGCGGATATTCAAGGCGCGTCTTCACATACGTAATTTTCCATGTTTTTCGCTTCAAATGAACCTACTGGCTCTTCAGTGAAGCATAAAGTTCAATAATTATTAATAATTTTGGGGAAGGTTTAATTTTTAGGATGCTGATGATCTTATATCCGGGGCGCTCAACATCATGGTAATCAGCGCCCTGACGAAAAGTCAGCATGCCAATCTCAAGGGTGGGACGAAGGCTGTCTCCACATGCAGAACAGCTTATAATGCATTAAAGTCTGCCTCCCTTCCCCACCAATTTAGGGATGGGGCCTGAGAGTTCACAAAATTTCACCTCTCTTGTAATACTGGAATCAGTATCGCTTAGGGTGATGGGCAGATCTCCATCGAGACTGAGGGTTGCCTTGACACCGGGATATAAGATATATATTGTCAAAATATGCTGAACTGAATGTGGCACACCACGGACTTTAATTTTGCACTGGAAGCGAAAAGCAGCTGTGAGAAACGAGGAGTCATTTTGCTGCCCTTCAGTCACGTCGTCATCTTAGCGTCCGATGGTAGTCCAGAGACAGTCCCATTGTGGAGCATACAGTGAAACTGTGTAAGTAGGCTATTTAGGTTCTTATATTGGTAACGCCAACTCCACGTAGCGCTCTGTATGAAAATCACTGGCTGTGCTGTGTGCAGTCTGTGGCTAGTTTGCATTGCTGTCTGCCATTGTAGTGTTGGGCTGTTGGAGGTTAACAGCGCGTAGCGTTGCGCAGTTGGAGGTGAACGGCCAGCAGTGGTGGATGTGGGGAAGTGAGATGGCGGATTTTTTAGAGCGGATGATCTGGACGTGTGTCCATCAGAAACAGTACATTTGTAAGAATGGATGTCATGAACTGGTACATATATTATGATTTTTGAACACTATTATGGTAAATACATTGTTTGTTCTCTACCAAAATCTTTCATTTGCTAACTATGCCTATCAGTAGTTAGTGCCTTCAGTAGTTTGAATCTTTTATTTAGCTGGCAGTAGTGGCGCTCTCCGTATTGCAGTAGTTCGAGTAACGAAGATTTTTGTGAGGTAAGTGATTTGTGAAAGGTATCGGTTAATGTTAGTCAGGGCCATTCTTTTGTAGGGATTATTGAAAGTCAGATTGCGTTGCGCTAAAAAAATATTGTGTGTCAGTTTAGTGTTGATCAGAATAGGTAAAGAGCGAAATGTCTGAGTACGTTCAGTTTTGCTCAGCCGTTTGAAAATCAAATAACGTAAGGGATTTACCAGCACAGTAATTCAATAATTTTTCTAAGGGGACGTTTCAACTGATCCTCCACGTGCCCCTGTCCAGCTGATATGAGCTGTCAACATCAATGTGATCCAATTCTAGCAGCCGCCTGTGAGTCTGCGGTCGCGTGTTTGTGACATAATATAGTGTCTCTTCCGTTGACAATAGGCTGTCGTGTTACAAGTGTCTCTTCTTTCAGACATGCCTGAATGAACAAAATGGAAATTTGTGGTAAGGTCTTATGGGACCAAACTGCTGAGGTCATCGGTCCCTAAGCTTATGCACTACTTAATCTAATCTAAAATAACTTACACTAGGGACAACATACACACACCCAGGCCTGAGGGAGGTATCGAACCTTCGACGGGGGGAGCCTTGCAGACCGCACAAGGAGCCATAGACCGCTCGGCTACCCAGGTTGTGATACATATTACGAAAACCGAAGTGGATGGGGGGAGAAAGGAAAGGTAAGGGAAGGAACCATTGACATCAGCTGCATTGGAACTTCGTGCCACATCAGCTGTGAAGAGTGAAAATGTGTGCTGGATCCGGATTCCTGCTTACTACACAGATGCTTTAACCACTGGGTCACCCAGACACAGTGCATATCGCAGTTACGAGGACTATGCCGGCACACCTCTCGCCCTCAAAGCCCCACCTGTCCTCAGTCCTGACCACTTTCAGTGTGGATGCACATTTACGCTCAACTTTTCTGCGCGAACCTCAGAGTAGTGGGGCTATGGATAGGTAGGGGGGGGGGGGGGGGCTATGGATAGGTAGCGCGAGGTGGGAGTGTTGGTCGGCCGGGAGGCATGCCGAAATAGTCCGTCAGTTGCTATAAACACTGTCCGGATGGCGATAGACACTGTGTCGGGATGGCGCAGTGGTTAACACAACTACCTAGGGAACAAGAGATCCTGGCTTCTAATCCCGGTCCTTGCAAGATGGAAACATACTGGGGCTTCGGTGATGATATGGAAGTCATATCGTGGTATTCTGTGGATCACATGATTACTTTGCAATGTCGCATTATTGCCAAGGAACATTTGAGCGTTTTGGTTGGTGAAGTCTAATAGTCTAATGCATGGTTCAAAAAAAAAAAAAAAAAAAAAAAAGGTTCAAATGGCTCTGAGCACTATGGGACTTAACTGTTGTGGTCATCAGTCCCCTAGAACTTAGAACTACTTAAACCTAACTAACCTAAGGACGTGACACACAGCCACGTCCGAGGCAGGATTCGAACCTGCGACCGTAGCGGTCGCGCGGTTCCAGACTGTAGCGCCTAGAACCGCACGGCCACTCCGGCCGGCTGCGTGGTTCCGTGTTCGATTTCCAATGATGATGTGTTCCAAGAAGATAGAGCCGCTGTTCACACAGCTCGTGTCATCCAGAATTACTATTGTAAACACTGGGATCATTTGCCGCATTTCCTCTCCACAGTTACCATGTCACTTACTGAGCATTTATGGTCTACTTTGGACAGAATGGAGCTTAATTACTACCCACATCCATCATCGCCATCATTGGCACTATTTTACAGGAAGAATGGTACAAGATTCCCTTGAAAATCGTACAGGACTTGCTTTACCCATTCTGTCTTGAATGCCAAGGTTGTTCTCGACCTATTAGGCATGACAGTGTGTTGTTTTTTTGGAGTTTCCGTATTTTATTCCACCCTCTGTAGTTCATATAGAAAAATGTTACTCAAAGAAATATCTAAATTTACGATCGGCTAAAAACACACGCATTGTCATAATTCGATCCCTCTAATAATTCTGTTTTAGAGACGATACACCTTATTTGAAAGCACAGATTTCCATTTTTTTTTCCAAAGAAGACCATATCACTTTTAAAGATTGTTATTCAAACGTAAACTCGAAATTATCATCTTGATAAGTACTCCAGAATTATTGAATCGTAAAATGTAATCTTGTAGAAAATTCAGTGTCACAGTCATGTAGTTCTAAGTCTGCAGAAGTGTATGATTTTCCTAGACTAACCGGTTAGTTTATGAAATATTGCAATAAGATAATCTGAGTTTCTAGAAAATTCCTGTCGGCTTTTGTAAACCACGGTGCGCATCGATGCTCCTGAGACGCAAAGTGTATCTTATCGTATATATCTTTTTCAGAATATTTCACCAACTGTGAATCTGTATTTAATACTATTTCTGTCTTTTATGTTACTGCCTGAGCTCCCCCCGTCGGAGGTTCGAGTGCTCCCTCGAGCATGGGTGTGTATGTTGTCCTTAGTGTAAGTTAGTTTAAATTAGATTAAGTAGTGTGTAAGCTTAGGGATCGATGACCTCAGCAGTTTGGTCCCATAAGACCTTACCATCAATTAAAATTACTGTCTGAAACGTAGTAGCTTTATATTCTGATATTTTGTGAAAATCGTCCTACGTGCATCCTTAGATAGGCATTTTTCACAAAACAAGTCAGTCTATGGCGCGCTATAGCGGTGTTTAAGTCATCACGTGCAGTTACGTGTCAGCCAGCATTTTTCAAAGTGAGCTCGTGCAAAGTAATCATCGAGTAATGTGGTTTCCGTCTCTATATGTTTTCGGTTAAGTTCCACATCAGCAGTGTTTGCCGAGACAATTTAATTACAGGTGTATACTTGTAACATCTATTGTCTACCTATGTCAATTTGTAGTTTTGCTTATGTAAAGTATTGTATCTGTCATTGAAATTCTTTGACTATGTATACATATTACAGTTATTCGAACTTTTGAACAATGTTATTTTAACTGTGCTAGTGGATTTAAATAACTACTGAAATGATTGTTATATAATATGCTGTAAATGACTTGGTCCATAATTAGGGAACATAGGGTTGAATGTAAAAAATGTGGGGGAGCCCCGCAGCTACGGAAGTAGCCTGGCGGAGTGGAAAAAAGTGTGGGTGGAGCGCAAGTGGCAGCTCGTCCTTTTTTACGGGTAAGGAGTCTGGGCTGAGCAGTGCTGTGGTTACCATCTCGCTAGCAGTAGCGGAACATTGTGGCTCATATTCTTGGTTTTGCTGCCAGAAGAGTTTAAGAGCATTATTTATGGGCCTCGGGTGCTGCATTTGGTGATACTATTACCATGGCATGGTTTTTGGCCGTATAAAAATATAATTCCGACGCTAAGAAGATCTGTAACAGGGCGAGGCCAAAAGTACTGCCTTGACTACATCGCCGCCATGTTAGCAGCCACTGCAAATTACGCCACCAGTACCACCAGCCTTCTACTGTAATGGACCAGGGATTTGTGAAATTTGGTTCATTTAAATAATAATAGTGATGTTGCTAAAAAAATCTATCTTACACCCGTGATTATCCTAAATCACAAACCTGGACAGAGATCTTATCCTAGTGAATTTAACTCAGTGTGTTCCAGTTTATTATGGAATGATCTATTTCGCAGCTGTAAAAATAGTTGTGATTGCTTTCTAATGTGTAGATTTATAGCGTTTAAAGATCGCTTATATAATTTGAGAAATACTCCACTTGAATTTGAGTTTTAAGGGTTACGTGTAATTTATGAAGGTTAATCAGTCTGCAATCATTTTCTTAAATAATTTGCCTTACTTGAAAAGTTGCCTGAAAACAGTAAAGTCGATCTAAAGTGAAAAAGATTTCCAATTGTTGCATTTATGCATTTAGATCAGAATTTCAATGTTTTACTAGTGTTCATTTCATGAGAAACAGTTTGAACTTGAATTTAATGTTGTGTTGGCACAGCCAACTATATTTTGAGTAGGTTAAAAGACTGCTTCTTAAAGCACATTTGTTCTTCAAATAGTTATAGTTTATTGTGCTTTACTTAACTAATGATTATTAATGAGAGTACTTACCATTTCTCATACATATTTGTGTAATTTTGTCAACGAGGATGGTTCTTCAAAACCATGTGTTAGTCTAGTTACTTAATGAAGCAAAGCAAAGGCTCCTTCAGAGCCAGCGCAATTAGATTTGCATTCTGTTTAATTACTTCAAACCGAGTTTAAGAAAGAAATATTTACTGTGTTAGCTATTCTAATGCAAGTTGGGTTAATACACAGGCTTAGAGCCCCAGTACTAAGCAATGATGTTATAGAGTATGATCATTAACAGACCCCTTGATTTAAATCAGTATCACTTCATGCTCTTTCCTGTTTAATGTGTGTTGGTGATTAGTTCTATAACCTGCTGTATCTAGTTCACTTAGGTTAGGTGTTTTTGAGAGGCATATGTTACTCTTTGCTACCTCATTGGCCATTTGTTTGTCTGACTTCAAAGTTAGTAGTACATTTATTTGCAAGGTAGGTTACTGTGTTGCAATGTGACCAGATATAAAGAAGGAGTTTATTGTGTGTGTGTGTGTCAAGGAAGGTTATTATATTGCTTGACACAAGAAGGCCTAATTAGGCTGGTGACCGACATTAGTATGTAATGTTACAACATGTTTTTGTACTGGGAGAACATCTGTTCCCGATCCGCCTGTCTACTGCGCTCGTAGGTAGTACACCGCGCCTTGTACACGTCCACTGCGCCGCTCGGGGGTCACAGCACCAAGTTACGACACCAGAAGATGGGAGTATAAGAGCCCGAAACCGGTAGAGTGATAATAAAAAAGAACTTTACAACTGTAGCGGTATTTTCAACCTCTTTTTACTGTTCGTTATACTCTGCTGGAGTGTTTCGGAAACGAATCCCAGTCTGATTGTTCTGTCACCATTAGGTTATCTCACGGTCACGACTTCCTCAAAAACTCCTCGCAGAGGTTTAACGTTAGCATCGATTGCCATTTAAGGTGTTCGGTGTTACCGTTACATACTCGCTTGTATGGAACAGATTTTGTATTTAGACAGAATATTATTGCTACTTGCTTCTGAGTCTAATATGCCACTTGAATTTGAGTTTTAAGGGTTACGTGTAACTTATGAAGGTTAATACACGAGGGTTGGCACTTAAATAGTGGCAACTATTTATTCACAACCGATACAAAAGAGTTACATGTTCTCGCCTGTTACTGTCCCTCAAAGTAGTCACCAGTGTTGTGTAGAACCCGTTGCCAGCGATGTGGAAGGCCTAGTATACATTTAGCAGTGCCTGTTCTGTTGATGGTGCGAATGGAGCGGTCTACTGCCTGTTGAATCTATGGAACAGTTCTGAAGTGAATTCCACGAAGTGGTTCCTTCATCTTTGGAATCAAATCCAAGTCGCAACGACTTAAGTCAGGGGGGTGTGGTGGATGGTACAGTTACTTTCCGGTCCCATCGACCGAACAGAGCAGCCACAGCTTGTACTGTATGCGCCCGCGCATTGTTGAGCAAAATGGTGGGTGGGTTGTGCAGAAAGTGTCGCCGCTTCTTTCGCAAAGCTGGTCGCAGGTCCAAAAACGAACAGTAATACTGTGGACTAACGGTCTTCCGTGGAGGAACGTAACGCGTTAGGATAACACCATCACAGTCGTACACGAGAATCACCATAACTTTCACTACACTGAGACTCTGACACACTTTCGACTCTCAAGGCTACCCATAATGAAACCATTCGTTGGATAGCCGTTTCAGTTTTGCTCGTACGATGTGGCCCATGTCTCATCCAGTGTTACAATACGGCGCTCATAGCGCTCGAAGTGCCACTTAGCATCGTCGTAACGCATCAATTTCTGGCTTTCCTTCGAGTCATGTGGAACCCATCGTGATGCAATTCTTCGCATGCCCAGGCGTTCTTCCAGGATGCGAAGCACAGTCGTATTCGCTAAACCGGTTTCGTGGGCGAGCTCACTCATCGTATGGCGTCGAATACTGTCCACTAACGCGGCAACAGCATGCACTTCTTCTTCAGAGACGCTAGGACGACCTGCCCGATGCATGTCTGCCACAGTTTGCCGACTTTCGTTGAAGGCTTTTACCCGACGTGCCACTGCTCTGTACGGCAATGCCGATTCCCCGCGCTCCTATTGAAGACCTTGATGACTCTGCCGTGCTGTACGACCTCTGGCGCATTCAATTTTGATCCAACTCCGTTGTTCCTGTTTCGAAAACATAATGATACCGTTACGTCAGACCGCTCGCTCACAAGTGACTGTGTTTCCCTCGGTTGTAATCACGCCGGTGACGTGGGGCGGGCAAGTCCATTTTCTGGGAGGTAAGGCAGGTATGTCAACAACGTTTGCTATCAGCGATAATAGTAGATTCCATTGCATAGTGTCTCCACAGCAGTGTTGCCACTATTTAAGTTCCAACCTACGTACAACCCGTTCATTACCGCAGTGGACAATAATAACAAATATACACTGCCGGAAAAAAATTAGTTCATGCTTTTAAAAGTCTCCAGTTCACACAAATTTTATTGTTGCAACATTGCATACAGAGTACGAGAAACGATTACATTTATAGATCAGTAGCACAAGCGGTTCTGACGAGCAAGGTATCGACCCATACTGAAACACCCATATTAACACAGTGTAGATCCACAGGCGGCAATTCAGGCGCTGACCTTGGCATCCAGTCGAACGTACAGATGGTGAATACTGTCCTACCATACATTATTCCACGCCTGCTCGACCTGTAGTTCTGTAAGAGTTGTCGGTTGACGAATCGGACGAGTAACTTTTTGTTCAATCACATCGCTCACATGCTCGATTGCAGAAGTTCTGAATTCGTCCCGGCCAGGAATGTTGCTGCACATCTTTCAGAGTACGTGGAGTTTTACGGATAGTGCACGGGCGGGCATTAACCTGCTGGAACAACGCATCACCTTAATGTTGAAAGAAAGACAAAAGAACGGGTCTGACAACATTCTGCACGTACCGAGCGCTAGTTAGCGTCCCCTCCAGGAATACCAAAGGTGAACGAGAATTGTAGGTTACCACCAACGAGACAATAAGGCCTGGGGTGGGACAAGCGTGTCTTGAACGAATGCAATCTACGAGGCAGCCCTCACAATGTCTACGTCATAAGCGCAAACGACCATCACTTGCGTGCACGCGGTATTTGCTTTCATCGCCGAAGACCAAGGCGCAACATTCCATTTCCCAAGTGATCTTCTGACAGCACCAGTCTGGCTGTGCACATCGATGCTGTAGTGTGAGTGAAAGTCGGGCATGAGGTGTGCGTTCCCGTAGTCCCATTGCTAATAAACAGGTCCCAACAGTTCGAGATGAAACGTCTTAGCTGACAAGCTCCCTCATCTGTGTTGTTGATTCTCCACGATCTGCCACTGCTGCCCTAACGATACCACAATGCTGAGAGGCGTCTGCACTACGTGGGTGTCGAGAACCTCGTCTGTGGGTGTTGGAACAATACCAGTATTGTTGAACATCGGACACAGCACGTCCAACTCGTGTGGAAATTCTCCGAAAGGTCCACCCGGAAGAACACTTTTGACCCCTCCTTTGAAACTAATTTACTCACATGGCTGTAAGAACGGGTGCGTTTCCGTGGTATGTTTGGATGCTTACTTCACATTTTTGGACAACACTGAGTCTCCTGGCTCAGAGTGTTCCCTATTAAAGGGTAGACACAGACGGCGCTCTGGTAGCCACTATGCTATCTATTGGCGGAGGATTTGAAACCGTGATCGATACATCTGCTACACCCCCGGTGGCATACACAGTCATCAGATCAAAATCGACGTCGTCTTTCCGGGTATACTACTTTTTCTTCTTGCAGTGTATATAAACATAATAATATGCTCCAACAATGTGGTGTACAATCATTTTAAAAATCACTTACGATCCTTGGAATCGACAAATGAACTTCAAGAAAGTGCACTAAAGTTATATCTTAACTGGCAATCCCAAGTGTAGTTAACAAGACACGAAAGTTCGTTTGCAGTCAGACGTACGAAGCGCTCTCTACTCCATTTCTTGGCAATGGTGACATGTCGTGGTTGAGAATGTCGAGGGTCTAATTCGGCAACTCAAATTAGATATTTTTCTTTGTATCAATTATGGTCAGGGGCATCAGGTACTGTCATTAACATTTAAGTGTACGTGACCAGATTTCCCGCTTATCACGAGAGGTCCCCTTAACCATCTTCGCTATCCATGCAGTCTGCCTGGACCGTTCCAAAGCCACATTTGCAACACTGTCAGCGTTCACTAACCTCGCAACGTTACTTGGATTCCAGCAATAGATAGAATGAGTCGGTGCTCGACATTGTTTCCGTTGTTCCGCCCGTCTAGACTTTGTAAAATAGGAAGTTTTTTTTTATTTTGTTTGTTAACTATGACTCAAGCAAGTTGTGTGTAAAACCATGAGTGCTATAAAACTTGGGCTTATATCAGAGCGCAAAATAATTTACACAGTCTAACACCTTGGAAAGATCACAAAAAATACGAACTGGTGAGACCTTATTATTTAAGGCATGTAGTGTAAGGTAAGTGGCAACGGCCTTGCCGCAGTGGATACACCGGTTCCCGTCAGATCGCCGAAGTTAAGCGCTGTCGGACGTGGCCGGCACTTGGATGGGTGACCATGGGGCGCCACGCGCTGTTGCCATTTTTCGGGGTGCTCTCAGCCTCATGATGCCAATTGAGGAGCTACTCGACCAAACAGTAGCGGCTCCGGTCAACGACAACCATCATAACGGCCGGGAGAGTGTTGTGCTGACCTCACGCCCCTCCAATCCGCATCCTCAGCTGAGGATGACACGGCTGCCGGATGGTACAGAATAACCGGTTGTAGTCCGTAGACGGCGTGATTTAAGTTTAAGTATATGGTTCTCCATTGAGAAACTGTGGTACCCTAAGTAAATTGCTTCTACTTATATGTGACAATACTCTTGAGTATACGAGTATTACTTTTTCGAATATTTTGGAAAAAGGTGTCAGTAACGAAACTGAATGATAATTATTTAAGTATTTCTTGTATCCTTTCTTGCGAAGGGGCTTAACTACTGCACTTTTTAAACTGTCTGGGAAATTTCGTGTGCCACTAATTCAGTATATATATCACCCAAGACGTTACTTATTACGTTAAAAAAAATTTTAGAACTCTGTTTGGAACTTCATTAACGCCAAATTAGTTTCTGTTTGTTATAATTTTAGGTATTCAGTGAAGGATATTAAAGGATGTAGGTGCTACTTCTAGTTGCATAAAGTTTTATCGACTGGCATTTTTAATATCCTTCAACTACACCATTTAATCCTATTTTTCCTGTTACATTAGGACGTGATTGTTAAAAGTACTCGCAAATTGTGAATTATCACTGATAAAAGTGTAGTTCGTTTCAGTTATTATGGTATCTTGTACAGTGATTGAATGTCCTATCACCCTTATGACAATATCTCGTATAGTTTTTTATGTTAGTACCTGCCTTATTTATGTCAGGACGTGCATAATTCTTGACATTTTAATGACTTTCCTGTATTTTTTTGTAGTATGAAAGTTGTGTGACAACGGCCTTGCCGCAGAGGTAACATCAGTTCCCGTCACATCACCGACGTTAAGCACTGTTGAGCTTGGCCAGCACATGTATGGGTCACGTCAGAGTCTGCCGAGTGCTGTTGGCAAGCAGTGTTCACTCAGCCATTCTGAGGCCAATTGACGAGCTACTTCATTGAGGAGAAGTGGCTACGGTCACAAAAACTGACAACGGCCGGGAGAGCGGTGTGCTGACCACATGCATCTCTATATCCGCATCCGGCGACGCCTAATGGCTGAGGATGACACGGCGGCCGGTTGGTACCATTGGGACTTCAAGGCCTATTTGGACGGTGTTTCTTTATGAAAATACTGTCGGATTTTGACGTATTCTGACCTTTATATAAATTTCCCTCTTTATCTTACCATGATATTTTAATTCTCTTAGTTATACATGGCTTACTTGTTATTTAATCGTTTTCCTAAAAACATCTTAGGATAGCTACTTTCAAATATTGCCACGAATGTGCTATGGAATAAATTGAATAAACTAACATTACAATCTCTTTCTACACTCCTGGAAATTGAAATAAGAACACCGTGAATTCATTGTCCCAGGAAGGGGAAACTTTATTGACACATTCCTGGGGTCAGATACATCACATGATCACACTGACAGAACCACAGGCACATAGACACAGGCAACAGAGCATGCACAATGTCGGCACTAGTACAGTGTATATCCACCTTTCGCAGCAATGCAGGCTGCTATTCTCCCATGGAGACGATCGTAGAGATGCTGGATGTAGTCCTGTGGAACGGCTTGCCATGCCATTTCCACCTGGCGCCTCAGTTGGACGAGCGTTCGTGCTGGACGTGCAGACCGCGTGAGACGACGCTTCATCCAGTCCCAAACATGCTCAATGGGGGACAGATCCGGAGAACTTGCTGGCCAGGGTAGTTGACTTACACCTTCTAGAGCACGTTGGGTGGCACGGGATACATGCGGACGTGCATTATCCTGTTGGAACAACAAGTTCCCTTGCCGGTCTAGGAATGGTAGAACGATGGGTTCGATGACGGTTTGGATGTACCGTGCACAATTCAGTGTCCCCTCGACGATCACCAGTGGTGTACGGCCAGTGTAGGAGATCGCTCCCCACACCATGATGCCGGGTGTTGGCCCTGTGTGCCTCGGTCGTATGCAGTCCTGATTGTGGCGCTCACCTGCACGGCGCCAAACACGCATACGACCATCATTGGCACCAAGGCAGAAGCGACTCTCATCGCTGAAGACGACACGTCTCCATTCGTCCCTCCATTCACGCCTGTCGCGACACCACTGGAGGCGGGCTGCACGATGTTGGGGCGTGAGCGCAAGACGGCCTAACGGTGTGCGGGACCGTAGCCCAGCTTCATGGAGACGGTTGCGAATGGTCCTCGCCGATACCCCAGGAGCAACAGTGTCCCTAATTTGCTGGGAAGTGGCGGTGCGGTCCCCTGCGGCACTGCGTAGGATCCTACGGTCTCGGCGTGCATCCGTGCGTCGCTGCGGTCCGGTCCCAGGTCGACGGGCACGTGCACCTTCCGCCGACCACTGGCGACAACATCGATGTACTGTGGAGACCTCACGCCCCACGTGTTGAGCAATTCGGCGGTACGTCCACCCGGCCTCCCGCATGCCCACTATACGCCCTCGCTCAAAGTCCGTCAACTGCACATACGGTTCACGTCCACGCTGTCGCGGCATGCTACCAGTGTTAAAGACTGCGATGGAGCTCCGTATGCCACGGCAAACTGGCTGACACTGACGGCGGCGGTGCACAAATGCTGCGCAGCTAGCGCCATTCGACGGCCAACACCGCGGTTCCTGGTGTGTCCGCTGTGCCGTGCGTGTGATCATTGCTTGTACAGCCCTCTCGCAGTGTCCGGAGCAAGTATGGTGGGTCTGACACACCGGTGTCAATGTGTTCTTTTTTCCATTTCCAGGAGTGTATATACGTCTCATCCCATATCAAATCTTTTCACTTACTGTTAAAACATTGTTTCCTGTTCTAATTAATACGCTTCTCTGCTTCCCATGGACTTGTCTCATGCGCTTTATTATTCACTCCCCTTAGTTGTACAACACGATCGTAGAATCCATTAACAACTGGATACACATTAATTGTTTTAGCCTCAGCACTGTCGATAAAAATGTTATCAGTAAGCGTCCTAGTATCTTGCTGCACACTAGGTGTATGCTTTTCTTGAAACTGTTATCTCGTTTTTACGTGATGGGTTTTATATTCTGGTATCTTTTAAAACTAAATACAATAGAATATATGTATCCAAATTTATTTGACAAAGAGCCACAACAACCGTTTACAGGGACCCGATGTTTGTTAACAGATGCTCACTCTTGTGCACTTACACGTGTCTATAAATAAAAATACAGGGTGACGAGGACAAACAGCAGGAAACGATCCCTGAAAGCATAAGGTTCAAAGAAGCTCATATGAACATAAGGCCAGAAATCTTTTCCAAGAGAGGTACACAAAATGGAATGTGAAGATAAAAGGCCTTTGACAGTACCCCGCAGGTAGTCCGCCAACATGACGTAATCCAGACAACCATGTAGAACACTTTCCATGGCAACTGCCACTATTTGTACTACTCCGGATTGCAGGCCTTATTAAGGTTGTTCTTCGCACAGACCATCACGGTGTTGCGTGTCCAATCTATTCACAGATGAGGATACCTTTACAACGTTCGGTATTATCAATCTTCACAACACACACCTGTGATATACTGTATTCCCACGGTATGGTGGCAGTGAACTATCAGCAACTTGCCTCAATGTGTGGGCGGAGATTATTGGCGAAAGGTGGGATGACGACTATAAATTATAGATTAGAAAATGGGCTGTCACTGTATGGTTTTTAGTCTACCTAAAAGGATGCAGAGCGTTAATTTAAGACAGTAAGGCAGGATACACAGTGAAACAGCATCTTCAGAAGAGAAATAACCACAATAAGTGTAACACAGCGTTCGGTATAGGTTTTTGCTGTTGTTCATATACATATGCCTAAATCATCAGTCATCACATATCAAAGAAGCATAATCATTTTTCTGATGGCGCAAATATGACTATTGAAATGGTTCAAATGGCCCTAAGCACTATGGGACTTAACATCTGAGGTCATCAGTCCCCTAGACTTAGAACTACTTAAACCTAAATAACCTAAGGACAGCACACACATCCATGCCCGAGGCGGATTCGAACCTGCGACTGTAGCAGCCGCGTGGTTCCAGACTGAAGCGCCTAGAACCGCTCGACCACAGTGGCCAGCGATATGATGATGACCAACGAAGTGAAATAACTGCAGACAGGAATAAATAAATTTTCTCCGTGTAGTGGGTTTTTCGTTTCATGGTTGCTTCTCATATTTCAATTCGTGTCTTGTCTAGGCGGCAACCAACACATCTGTAGCTACATTTGGTACTAACCATCGTATTAATTGTCCAGTGGTCTATATAAAAGCCGGCCGCGGTGGGAGAGCGCTTCTAGGCACTTCAGTCCGGAACCGCGCGACTGCTAAGGTCGCAGGTTCGAATCCTGCCTCGGGCATGGCCGTGTGTGATGTCATTAGGCTAGTTAGGTTTAAATAGTTCTAAGTTCTAGGGGACTGATGACCTCCGATGTTAAGTCCCGTAGTGCTCAGAGCCATTTGAACCAATCTATATAAAATTGCAGGCGGGATTTGGAAGCGATGATAAAATTCGTGTAACGTTCTCAACTCAGTTGTGTTCAAAAATGGCTCTGAGCACTATGAGACGTAACATCTGAGGTCATCAGTCCCCTAGAACTTATAACTACTTAAACCTAAATAACCTAAGGACATCACACACATCCATGCCCGTAGCAGTCGCGCGTTTCCGGACTGAAGCGCCTAGAACCGCTCGGCCGCCATGGCCCGCCCAGTTGTGTTCCAATTAAAAATTAGTAAAGTTCATTGGGTCCCTTTTCGTGGGATTACTTTTTATGGTTAAATTGAAAGTGACAGAAGTGATGCTTATTCAATTTATTCATCAGAACAGCGCAGCATATCCTTAACTATCAATTAGTTTTGGGAAACTACTGTTATGCTCCCGGGATTGTATCCCTGCCGGACCCTACAAAAGTTTGCAAGTTCTACCTTGGTAGCATCCGTTAGACCGCGTGTGTCAGTGATCAGTAGACAGACAGCTATGGGAAATAGTGACTAAGTTGCGGCACCCCTAAGTCTGTAAGCGAAGCATCTTGGAACCCGAGAAATACCGTCATACTAGTGACAAAGCAGAGTTTAGTAAGGAAAGCCAGGTACAACGCAACAATAATATTCATGTGACGAGTCAGCAGAAAAGGACCTCAGGAAGGGGAGGCTGCATAAGTCTGAAGACACTAGGAGAGCAACCAGCGATGTAAAACCAGACGACGTGACGTCACTGCCACCCCCGCCGTCGCAGAGCGCACTGGAAGCGCCAACATAGATACCCAACCCTTCCTAACGAATGTGTGATTAATGCGTGCTGTGCCCAGTGCCTCGTCTCAGCCCTTGTGTCAGTTGCAGGTAGTCCGTGAGAGGGGAGGCATGACTAGCTGCGTCTATCGTCTATGGAACCAGCTGCACTGCCAGCTTCCGAGACAGCAGGCCTGCTGGAGGTGTGACCTGTGTGATCTTAACGTTGTCCGTCATCCGCCTTCGAGAGGGCAGCACTGCTGCTGCACAACCCTTTCCCGTAACAGTCACCAATGCTGCTGGCCCCTGTCTCCTATATATGGGCAAGCCGATCCCTGCGTGCCAGTGAGTGCTTCAGGCGGACCTGAGTGCAAATCTTCGACATCAACGAGTGCGCTTCGGAGGTCGTTAGGCAAAGGTCGATGGCGGCCCCAAGACGTAACAGGCGCCACCCGACGCTCCACAGTGCTGGCAGTACCGCCAGTCACGTTCTTCTGCTGCTGACGAGGCGCTGTTCCGCTTGCCCGATTTTGGCGTGGCACTTTGAAAGACAATCCTGAATTGCTGCCTAATACCGTAAATGTGTTATTGTCAATGACGTTTTCTTGGCGCTCTCGAGCGTAACTAAGTCTTCACCACCACATCCCGCTGGCTCTCTCCTACCGACTATAGGAGTCTGGGACCGGATTCTTACCCTACTCCAATTGCTTGGGTTCAGATTTAAAGTTCCTTAACTAAGCTGCTTGACATTACTACAGGTCCAGCTCATGCTAACTCGCTGAAATATTTTCAGTTCAAACTCTCCTTACATTCGCAAACTCGCAGAAGTTTCCCCATGAACGTTTCCCCCAAACGCCTTCTACGTTTTTGTTTTCGACGCACGAGAATTTCGCTAGTTCCTGAACTTGAACTTAGAAAAAATCCGAACACTTCAGGTAACAACACGCTCGCTCTTTGATGTGTATGTCCGCTCTATTCGAGGTTCTAACAACCCTTCCACAACAAAGGTCAAAAATTAATTATGATTGTGATGTTGCTCACGCTGCTAAATACCGCATTTTCGGGCAACAACAAAGTTATATTATGTGGCAGGTGTCATTAGAGCACAGTTAATGAAGTCATTTCATGAAATAATGGATAAACTATGAAACGTCCCCTTAGAAAAATTATACAGGACTGTGCTTAACATGACACACAACATTTTTAGCGCAACGCAATCTGACTTTCAAAAATCCCTACAAAAGAATGGCCCTGACTAACATTAACCTATACCTTTCACAAATCACTTACCTCACCAAAAATCTTCGTTACTCGAACTACTGCAAAACAGCGAGCGCCACTACTGCCAGCTAAATAAAAGATTCAAAGTACTGAAGGCACTAACTACTGATAGGCATAGTTAGGAAATGAAAGATTTTAGTAGAGAACAAACAATGTATTTACCTTAATAGTGTTGAAAAATCATAATATACATAACAGATCATGACATCCAGTCTTACAAATTTCCAAACTCTGCCATCTCTCTCCCCACATCCACCACTGCTGGCGGCTCACCTCCAACTGCGCAACGCTACGCGCTGTTAACAGCCCAGCTGCCCAACACTACAATGGCAGACAACAATGCAAACCAGCCACAGATTGCACACAGGACAGCCAGTGATTCTCACACAGAGCGCTACGTGGCGTTACCAATAAGAAAACCTAAACAGCCTACTTACATAGACCCCATGCTCCCCACAAAAAATTTTACAAATTGGTTTGGGCAGTGGCCAATAATGATTTGATAAAATTTTTCATAATTACAATAACAAAGATATCAAATGCGCACACTTATTGATACATTGTTGGTCAAAAGCTAAAATTTTCTCAGTCCATAAAGACAGTCCTTATCGTTCATCACAGTAAAATAGCAGTGTTTTTCTCAAAGTCTGAGCAGTAAAAGAAAATGCACACAGAAGTAGTGGATTTCCATGCTGTCTTGAAGAAGTAGTGTTGTCCTTCCAATGGAAAGACAGTGCTGACTCTTGACATGCAGACAGGTAATGGGCCACTACAGAGCAAACCCACCGCAGAGTCAGTCGAAGTTTTGAGGAATATTGGTAGGTAGGTCATCACAGAACAGGCCACTGCAGTCTTGTTAGAGATTACGGTATTGGTGGGCCACCAGAGGTGCAGACCCACTGCAGTCCTTGTAGAAATAATGGTATTGGTGGGCCATCAAAGATGCAGACCCACCGTAGTCCTTGTAGAGATGGCTAGCAGCCATCCGTTGCGACTGAGCAGGTGCACAATCACCATCGAAGATTCTTGCGGAGAATATAGCAAGTCCATAAACCACCACTTGTGCACGCACAGAAAATTTTTTTTTGAAATGTCCTTAGAACCAGCAATGCTGTTATCCAGTCCCTTGCAGAATTATTAACACACGTACAAACACTATCAGTCCCTACTTCTCACATATTGTCCATATACCATGACCAACAGAAACGTGTGCAGTGAAATGTAACTTAATTTGAAGAACTGGTGTCTATACAATTATAAATTCACAGCATGAAAATACAATTACAAAGGTACAAAATACATCATTAAAGAACATAATAGTACAGATAACATTTGTAGTAATATGGGCTTTACAAAAGAATCGAAATAACATAATGTAACGTCCCCTTAGAAAAATTAATGAATTACTGTGCTGATAAACCTCTTATATTATTTGATTTTCAAACAGCTGAGCAGAACTGAACGTACTCAGACATTTCGCTCTTTCCCTATTCTTATCAACACTAAACTGACACACAAAAATTTTAGCGCAACGCAATCTGACTTTTAATAATCCCTACAAAAGAATGGCCCTGACTAACGATAACCTATACCTTTCACAAAACACTTACCTCACAAAAATTCGTTACTCAAACTACTGCAATACAGTGAGCGCCAATACTGCCAGCTAAATAAAAGATTCAAACTACTGAAGGCACAAACTACTGATTGGCATAGTTAGCAAATGAAAGATTTTGATAGAGAACAAACAATGTATTTACCTTAATAGTGTTCAAAAGTCATAATATCTATATCAGTCCATGATATCCAATATTACAAATTTACTGTCTCTGTCCAGATCATCCGCTCTCAAAACTCCGCTATCTCACTCTCCACATCCACCATTGGGGGCGGCTCACCTCCAACTGTGTAACGCTACGCGCTGTTAACAGCCAACTGCCCAACACTACAACAGCGAACAACAATGCAAAGCAGCCACAACCTACACACAGCACAGCCAGTGATTTTCATATAGAGCGCTACGTGGCGGTGGCGTTTCCAATATAAGAACCTAAACAGCCTACTTACGACTAGGCACTCATCTTTTTGTGTTTCCCACGCTGGTCTCGTTGTGAATTCATGGCTCTATCGTCGAAAATCTAGGTAGTAATGATTCCAAGCTCGGATGCAAAGAGGCCTAGGTGTTATTCTGCGATATTCAAAAGTTTTATAGATGTGTTTCACAAACCATTCTTGAAGATTAAACCTTTGAAAGTTAGCACAATGGTCATGTAAAAAAGTAATCAGCACTCCGAATTTAAGTTACACTTCTTTTTTATTACTTTTGTTGCAGTATCACGTAACACACAAAACATCACATTATAAAACATTCGTGAAAATATCTTCCTCACTGATCACGTTTTATAAACTGACTACAATTTGCGTCTTTGCAAGATGACGACCAAGACTTGACTTTCTAATAACCGCTTACGCGCCCAAAAGATGGGAGTTACAAGTATGTCAAAGATCACAGTGACAAAAGAAAGAATGTTGTCTTAGAAATATGTTAACTACTTTAGAGAAACACAGTAGAATATTGCTAATATCGAGATGTTGATGTCAGGTGCCGTAATGGTTACGTAATTCAAGTACCATTACAAGATCTTGCCCATGAGCTCTCGGTATGTTGTTGCGAAAATTCTCAAACATTATTTTCCACAGATTTTAAAAGAAACACTCTATATTAAAAAAATATTCTAAATATGTAAATAAATGAAAATTTTCTCAGTTTTCCGATAACATCTACAATTTCTGCTGACTCTCATTTCTCTCAGAAAATTACATTTTTGTCCGTGCTGTAACTAATTTTATGCCTTTGAATGCATGTTCTGGCATATAGCTCAAGTATATAACATGTATAAAATTTCTATTGGTATGATACTAATTTTTGAAAATCATTTGAATTACAAAATTTTGATAGTTACTAAATCAAAAGCTACTTTGCTAATTTAGGGCACATTTTCACACACGCATTCGACTTATTTTTCCCTTCCTGTAGACGTGCTTGGTTATTTTATATCTACCCTCGTCCGGGCTTCAAAGAATTTTGGTTTCTTTAGTAAGAACAGTTTTCTCCCGCTTCCCACCATACTCCTCTCCAGCGGCTGAGCGCTCCAGGTGTTCTCAGACCACGTGCCAAGCCACTAGTTTGCATGCTACATTCCTGTAGTTGTGATATTTCTCAAACTACTGTTTCTGCTAACAGAGATCAAAATCTGTCATCTGCTAAGCTAAGTGACTAGCGTCGCTGCCACACCGTTGCGAATTCTGCGACCCCAAAGCGGCCCCTTTCTGAGTTCAGCCTGGCACGATGGATGTGTCTCCTCAGCCTTCAAATACAATGCATGCCCATTCGTGCCTTCTAACTCATTCACAACAAGATGAGAGTGCAAAGTCGCCTCTCTTTTTATACTCATGGCACTCAGCCGCAAGCAGCTGTAACCTCAAACAAGGGACTCAAAAGCCATAGCACATTATACGAAGGTTGGAACTTTAATAGTAGCAACTATTTATTTACAGCCCGTACAAAATAGATAAGTGTTTCAAAGTAGTCACCAGCATTGAATATAACCCGTTGCCAGCGATGTGTAAGCCGTAGGAAACTCTTAGCAGTGCCAGTTGTGTTGACAGTTCGTGTGGCGCGGTCTACTGCCCGACGAATTTCTAGCAGTTCTGAAGCGAATGCCGTGAAATGTTTCCTTTAGCTTAGAAATCAAGTTGAACTAATGAGGGCTTAAGTGAGGGGAGTGCTGTAGGTGGTACAGCACTTAGCAGCTCCATCAGTCAAACGAGTCAGTAACAGCTTGCTCTAAACGTGTGCTCGAGCATTGTCCTGCAAAATGAGGGTCAGGTCTTGCAGAAAGTGTCATCACTTCTGTCTCTAAGCTGGTCGTAGGCTGCTTTCCAAACATGAGAAGATCAGTAAAACTTTGAAACACGTATCTATTTTGTATGAGCTGTAAATAAATAGTTGCAAGTATTAAAGTGCCAATCCTCGTAGAAAGAGGATATACAGTCACAGCAGCGGATAATATTGAACAACCCACTGCCGTGTTTTATTTTATCAAAATTAATGTACATCTTTTAAGATGGCAACAAATGGTGTATAGAGCAACTACGAAGTGACAGCCAAGTGACAAGCTTTAACAGTCATAGCTACAGCAAAAGCGTCTCTAATTATAGAGGCCAAACAATATACTTCTTCCGTCAACACCGCATTTAGTATATGACACTCATTCGGTTTCCCCGCCGAGCTCGACTGTCGACATGGAGGAAAGGTCAGAGACTCTCGGGCTTTATACCACGGCCGCAACTTGATCCCACAGATGGAGTCTTCATTGCCATGGGTCTGTCACTTGGAGCCGTCCACTCACGATACACCGCACTTGTCCAACAGTTCCCGTTATTGAGTCGGAGTCATTGACCTTGCTTGCGTTTATGTTTTTTCGATTAGGGTCGCCGCTCCCTGGAATGTTTGTGCACTCTTACAACGACTTCCGCCATTCTCTGGACTTTGCTGTTGGCTAGCTGTTCACATCGTTAACTCCACTGTCATCGACCTAAGGAACAGCCTGTTTGTGACAGCTGTCTCTGTGCCCACGCCATTGTGAATGTTATTAACTGTGTTCTCCCTACGCCGATTGGGATAGTAAACCAGCAGCACCCAACGTAGAAGGTATCGACTCAGGTGACAATGTGGCAAGACTGTGGACTAGGTTATTCATAATTTCCGAAAAGCACTTAAGGGAATAGTTGCTTAGAAAAGAATATGGTCGATTTTCTTCCAAATGCTTCCTTCCTTAGAATGATCTGGCCACATACCTAAGATTTTGAACTAAGAGAATGTGACAGAAAGGCAAAACTAATGAAATTCAGGAAAAAGTGCTCAAACCAGAACAATGGATTACGTGGCAGTTACGGGTCAGTGGATAAATACATACCACGTCGACGTTAGAAAATCTTAACGTAAACTCCGTCCACAGGCCTTGGCGGACCCAGCGGTACCGACCGGCCGCCGTGTCATCCTCAGCCCACAGGCGTCACCGGATGCAGATATTGAGGGGCATGTGATCAGCACACCGCTCTCCCGGCCGTACGGCAGTTTACGAGACCGGAGCCGCCACTTCTCAATCAAGTAGCTCCTCAGTTTGTCTCACAAGGGCTTGCCAAGAACGCTCGGCAGACCACATGGTCACCCATCCAAGTGCTAGCCCAGCCCGACAGCGCTTAACTTCGGTGATCTGAAGGGAACCTGTGTTACCAATGCGGCTAGGCCGTTGCCAGTGAGCCTTAAGATTGGATTAGTATAGGCAGATACAGCTTTCTCGGATAGTTCTAGCAGAGGTCTTATGAAACTCTTGAGTTGCTTTCAAGTAGTGCCTAGCATTTTTTAACAGCGCATTAGTTTTGAAGATTATTGCTAACATTGCTTGAAACCAAATCAGTGTTTCATAGAATTATTGGGAACGTCTGTACCAACTTATTAGAATTTTGCCAATCATTTTCAAAACTAATTCATCATTACATGGGTCACCTAATAATTTAACAGATGAATACCTGTATGGCAAAACTGGTAAATTAATATTATTGGATTTCAGATCGGCCTATTAAGAACACAACTGTATTTTTTTTTATGAATGCCCAAACATATTTCAGCATCTTTCTGCCATCATCAGTGAACACTTTTATCCAGTTCTGTAAAACAAAATCGTGTGTTAAGTACTACCTCTCAACGAAACTAAAATCAGTTTTCATTTGTTGTTATTATTACCTAAATTTTTTCTACGTTGCTGGGTTCTGTAAGACCCTCTCTGCATCAGCGTATATTGGGAGCAAGTCAACTGCAAGTAAATGATATTACTGTGAGTTTGTTTGGTGAGTTGACAAATTACTTTAGTTATGTTGCGGAGAATATTTAGCTACTACACTTTGTAATTACGTACAATTAGCTTCGAAATATCCATTCTCATTTCCATTGTCATAGTATGCGGAAATGTAATACAAACACAAACACAAGTTACAATTTATTTCACTTCACAAAACATAGTGTTTATGTTCCTGTTGTATTTCCATTCCCAGTTGATGTTCACTTGTTTTTGTATCAGTGTGGAGACAAATCTGAACCTTGTTTGCTTTTTTCCTCCACCTACAAGGGCGTGAGCTCGCGCGAGCGCTCGCGTGCGCGCCTGTGTATGTGTGTGTGTGTGTGTGTGTGTGTGTGTGTGTGTGTGTGTGTGTGTGTGTGTTTATCTGTTCGTGTCGACTTTTCCGTATAGCATCTTTAATGTGTTAAATAGTCTGCCATTGTTTAATGCAGTGTAGTCGTTTATAACGTGTTTTCCTTGCTGGTGCCTTCTGTAGCCTATGCCGCAGTTTTCTTCTAAACTGAATTAATTAAATCAGTACACCCCTTTTTTTCCTCGTAATCCGCTCCAACTTCCCAACGAGCTAGACCTGAATTTTAAACGTAGCTTGGAACTATATGACAGTACAACATTATTTCGCTTTCTTGTGTGGTATGTGACGGAGAGCACTTCGTGTGTACTCCAGTTCCCACCTTTCCTGTTCCAGTCGCTAAGAAGAACGTTCGCTTGCAAGCCTCTATGTGACCTAGATTATCTCTAATTTTTACCCTCATGCAAGAAGAGGAAGCAGTATATTGACTGAATCAGGTCAAGAGAAAAGTCCACTGGACCTGACGGGATACCAATTCGATTCTACACAGAGTACGCGAAAGAACTTGCCCCCCTTCTAACAGCCGTGTACCGCAAGTCTCTAGAGGAACGGAGGGTTCCAAATCATTGGAAAAGAGCACAGATAGTTCCAGTCTTCAAGAAGGGTCGTCGAGCAGATGCGCAAAACTATAGACCTATATCTCTTACGTCGATCTCTTGTAGAATTTTAGAACATGTTTTTTGCTCGCGTATCATGTCATTTCTGGAAACCCAGAATCTACTATGTAGGAATCAACATGGATTCCGGAAACAGCGATCGTGTGAGACCCAACTCGCCTTATTTGTTCATGAGACCCAGAAAATATTAGATACCGGCTGCCAAATAGATGCTATTTTTCTTGACTTCCGAAAGGCGTTCGATACAGTTCCTCACTGTCGCCTGATAAACAAAGTAAGAGCCTACGGAATATCAGACCAGCTGTGTGGCTGGATTGAAGAGTTTTTAGCAAACAGAACACAGCATGTTGTTATCAATGGAGAGACGTCTACAGACGTTAAAGTAACCTCTGGCGTGCCACAGGGGAGTGTTATAGGACCATTGCTTTTCACAATATATATAAATGACTTAGTAGATAGTGTCGGAAGTTCCATGCGGCTTTTCGCGGATGATGCTGTAGTATACAGAGAAGTTGCTGCATTAGAAAATTGTAGAGAAATACAGGAAGATCTGCAGCGGATAGGCACTTGGTGCAGGGAGTGGCAACTGACCCTTAACATAGACAAATGTAATGTATTGCGAATACATAGAAAGAAGGATCCTGTATTGTATGATTATATGATAGCGGAACAAACACTGGTAGCAGTTACTTCTGTAAAATATCTGGGAGTATGCGTACGGAACGATTTGAAGTGGAATGATCATATAAAATTAATTGTTGGTAAGGCGGGTACCAGGTTGAGATTCATTGGGAGAGTGCTTAGAAAATGTAGTCCATCAACAAAGGAGGTGGCTTACAAAACACTCGTTCGACCTATACTTGAGTATTGCTCATCAGTGTGGGATCCGTGCCAGGTCGGGTTGACGGAGGAGATAGAAAAGATCCAAAGAAGAGCGGCGCGTTTCGTCACCGGGTTATTTGGTAACCGTGATAGCGTTACGGAGATGTTTAATAAACTCAAGTGGCAGACTCTGCAAGAGAGGCGCTCTGCATCGCGGTGTAGCTTGCTCGCCAGGTTTCGAGAGGGTGCGTTTCTGGATGAGGTATCGAATATATTGCTTCCCCCTACTTATACCTCCCGAGGAGGTCACGAATGTAAAATTAGAGAGATTAGAGCGCGCACGGAGGCTTTCGGACAGTCGTTCTTCCCGCGAACCATACGCGACTGGAACAGGAAAGGGAGGTAATGACAGTGGCACGTAAAGTGCCCTCCGCCACACACCGTTGGGTGGCTTGCGGAGTATCAATGTAGATGTAGATGTAGAAATAAATCTGGAACTTCCCTCATGTCTCTCTTGTAAACTCCTCAAAATGTTTGAAATCGATTGAAAATATTCATACACACAAGAATAAAAATCAGAACATAATTATTGACATAATAATTAATGTTTAATGTACCATCTTTTTAAATGTGGCTGAAACTAAGGAAAGAGGGGAGCATGCAAAGCATAATTGATGCACGTGTAATTCACTTCCTTTCTGTTACACTTCTTACTAATTGATGGATGGGTAGTTCATTTCCTTAGTTTCAACTGTTGCATGTAGCCCACGGTTTTCGTTTCAAACCTTACAATTATTTTCATAGCTATTAAAAGTTCCGAATCATAAATTTTCAGGACTATAGAGCGCTGATAACAAGTGGTTTGCATTCAGTCCTTGTGAGGCCAACTGCGGCCATCTTTATCCAGAAGCAGCGGCTCTAATCACGAAAGCAAACAACGGGTGGAGAGCAGTATGCTGACCACATGGTCGTCCATATCCGCATACAGAGACGGCTATGGCTTGAGGATGACATGGCGGTCGGTTGGTACCCTACGGCCTTCAATGCCTGTTCGGATGAAGATTGTTTTCAGTCCGATTTAAAACCATGGCATACTAAAAATTCGTTTTTATTTGCATAATTATTTTTCTCTACCTGTCCGTTGCCGTTGAACGTGATTCCGCTCAAATCTTCTTTCACCAGACCCGGCACATAAAACCGCGAAAGGGCGAGGTCAGGCTAGTGAGGGGGAAGAGAGAGGTGCTCCCAATCCACACCGCGGGTAGCTTCCAGCGTTACTTACGTCGTGTGATGCCGATCGTTGTCTTCACGAAGGGGAAAATACATGCTTAAAGGCGGTGGTAGGCATGAAACATTCTCTCAAACCGTTCACAATGCGTTCTCAGAAAATTGTTTTGAACATTTGGTTCAGGAACCCACTTGGAGTGTAATTGGTTGCGGAAACATACATGACTTCTTTGCAGCATATAATCCTGAGCAAATAGGGTTCAAATGGTTCAAATGGCTCTAAGTATTATGGGACTTAACACCTGAAAATTTTGTTCATGGCTGCACGTCCAGAGACAGTGAATAGTTACAATTGAAAGAAAAACAGCGCTCGGTCACTATTTTTAACGAATTAACCGGGTTTCATCACTGCTAGGAGTGTCTTCCTCAGAATTTAAATCAAAGAATGGTCTATATTCTATAACATGGTCACAGAATTATGACTAAAACGTATGATAGAGTATAATTACGGAATCACCTAGAAAGACTGGCAGTACTTGTATGTCATTTATAAAATAATAAATATGCCAAAAAGGCATTAGTCACAAAGATATTTAAGAGAAAGAAAACTGTGATGGCGAGCTACTAAGGACTGCTCGTTACTTGCGTGGTGCAGGTTTCAAAACGGACTGAGGTGCCCGCGTTAACAAATGCGGCCATGTGAACATGGCACTGCGACGAGCGCGCCATCTAGTAGCCGTAGATACAATTAGGCTACTTCACACTGAAATATAGGCAGAAATGATTATAAATAAACAGTATATTAACATCTGAGGTCATCAGTCCCTAAGTCTTAGAACTACTTAAACCTAACTAACCTAAGGACATCACACACATCCATGCTCTATGTAGAATTCGAACCTGCGACCGTAGCAGCAGCGCGGTTCCGGACTGAAGCGCCTAGAACCGCTCGGCCACAGCGGACGACTAGCAAATAGGGAGCATCATGAAAAGTACAGAAATAACTGACCACAAGGTAGTTGTAGCGAGACTGTATACTGTTAACATCGAGACCCATCGAAACACGTAAAATACATCTATTTAAAAAAGCAGATAGAAATTCGCTTGAAGCCTTCCTAAGAAACAGATTCTATGCCTTAAAATCTGGTTATGTAAGCGTAGACCAGATGTTGTTCAGAGTCAAAAAGAAATAGTATCGACGGTAGTTGAGAGATATATACCAAATAAACTAATAACAGATAGTACTGATCCCCATGATACACAAAACAGTCAGAATGCCGCTGCAGAAGTAACGAATAACAAAAGCGTCTCAAATTTTAAAGATCGCAAAACCACCAAGATTGGTGATATCTTACAGAAGCACGAAATTCAATGTGAGATGGTGTTAATAGTTTCTACAACGAAATTCTGTCTAGAAATCTGGCCGAAAATCCAAAGAGATTCTGGTAGTTTATAAAATACACCAATGAAAAGGCATAATCAATACTTTCACTACACGGTAGCAATGGTGACGTTACGGATGACAGTGCCAGTAAAGCAGAGTTAGTAAACACGGTTGTCCGAAAGTCCTCCACAAAGAAGATAAACTAAATATTCCACAGTCGGATTCAAGAACGACTGCCAGCATGAGTAACTTACAAGCACTTTGAAGCAGATATCCTCATTGTAGCGAAGCAGCTTTAATCACCTAATAAAGGCAAGGCTTCCAATCCAGATTCTTTACCAGCTAGGATCCTTTCAGAGAGAGCTGATTCCATAGCTCCATACTTAGCAATCACATACAACCGCTCGCTCGTCGAAAAATCCATACCAGACACCAGGAAACTGCACAAGTCACACCAATGCCCAAGAGGGGATAAGAGTAATTTCCTGAACTACAGGCCCATATCGCTAAATTCAATTTGCAGCATGATTTTGAAACATATACTGTGTTCGAATATTGTGAGATACTTCGAAGAAAACGCTATACTGACTGAACGCCAACACGGACTCAGAAAATATCGTTATTGTGAAACACAATTAGCTCTTTATTCTCAAGAAATTATGAGTGCTATTAACAGTGGATGTCAAACTGATTCCACATTTCGGGATTTCCAGAAGGCTTTTGACACCATTTCTCAAAAGAGACCTCTAATCAGATTGCGTGCCTATGGAGTATCGCCTTAGTTGTGCTCCTGGATTCGTGAGTTTATGTCAAAAAGGTCAGAGTTCATAGTAATTGACGGAAAGTCACGGAGTAAAACAGAAGTAACATCTGGCGTTCGACAAGGACGTGTTATAGGCCCTCCGCTGTTCCTCATCTACACAAACGATTTAGGGGACAATCTGATCAGCCCACTTAGATTGCTTGTAGATGACGCTGTCATTTACCATCTTACAAAGTCATCAGGTGATCAAAATCAATAGCAAAATTATTTAGACGAGGATCTGTATAGTGCGAAAAGCGGCAATTGATTGTAAACGATGAAAAGTGTGAAGTCACTCACATGAGACTAAGAGAAATGCGCTAAATTTTGGTTTCAGAATAAAGCACACAAATGTAAAGGCTGTAAATTCAACTAAATACTTAGGGATTACAATTAAGAATAACATAAATTGGAACGATCACATAAACAAAGTTGTGGGTGAAGCAAACCACACACTACGATTTATTGACAGAACACTTAGAAAGTGCAACGGGTATATTAAAGAAACTGCTTACACTACACTTGTCAGCTCTCTTGTGGAGTGTTGCTGTACTGTGTGGGATCCGCATTAGACAGTATCGACGGAAGTCATAAAAAAAGTTCAAAGAGGGGCAGCTCGTTTTGTAATGTAGTGAAATAGGGGAGAAAGTCGTAATTACATACATGGAACTGGGGTGATAAACATTCAGACAACGGTGCCTTTCGTTGCGGCAGCATCTTCTCATGAAATTTCAGTCACCAACTTTCTCCTCAGAGTGTGAAGATGTTTTGTTGATACCCATCTACATAGGGAAGAATGATCAGCACAATAAAATAAGAGATGTCTGAGCCCGTACGGAAATACCGGGTGATGAAAAAGTCAGTATAAAAATGAAAACTTAATAAACCACGGAATAATGTAGATAGAGAGGTAAAAATTGGCAAACATGCTTGGAATGACATGGGGTTTTATTTGAACAAAAAAAGTTCACAAAATGTCCGACAGATGGCGCTGGACAGCAAAACGTCAGTGACTGCGCATGACAATCGTGTATAAAAGGAGCTGTAATCAGAGAGAGAATCAGATGCGCCAGCAGTCGCAGCATATTGACGTTACCTGAAAAGGTGCTTTTAGTGAAGCTGCATTATCAGCATGGGGAATGTGCTAGTTCAGCGTTACGATCCTATCGCCATAGGAAGGGGATTCGAACGGATAAAGGTCCGAAGCCACGGGTTGTTTACACGATAGACCCCATAGTGGCCGACCGAGCACAAGGCGTAATGCTGCCGAGACAGTTCAGGAAGAAATGGAGACTGTAGCGGTTTCGTCTATGCACGGGAAGTCAGCGCTCGTGCAGTCGCACGTCGCACCGGCATTCCATACACTACTGTTTGGTTGGCACTGAGGCGTACCCTCCGATGCTATCCGTACAAAATCCACCGGCATCATCAAATGTTACCTGGCAATTTAGTGAAGTTGAGGGCATTTGCGGTGTAGGCGTTTCAAAAGATGGCGTAAGATGACGATTGGTTGAGTAACGTGTTGTGGACCGACGAAGCTCATTTCGCGCTCCGAGGGTCTGCCAACGCCCAAGAATTTGGGCTACCGAAAATCATAGAACTGTGGTGGAAACTCCATTGCACGACGAGAAAGTCACAGTATGGGTTGGATTTACCACATCTACCATTATTGGGCCTTTTTTCTTAGAGGAAATGCGTGATTCTGGTTTTGTAACTGCTACCGTGACGGGTGAGAGGTACGCCGATATGTTACAGAATCGCATCATCCCCAGCCTGGCTTATAAACACCTGCTGAAACGTACGACGTTTATGCATGATGGCGCTCCACCCCATATTGCTAGACGCGTGAAAGATCTCTTGCGCGCGTCGTTTGGTGATGATCGTGTGCTCAGCCGCCACATTCGTCATGCTTGGCCTCTCAGGTCCCCAGACCTCAGTCCATGCGATTATTGGCTTAGGTGTTACCTGAAGTCGCAAGTGTATCGTGATCGACCGACATCTCTAGGGATGCTGAAAGACAACATCCAACGGCAACGCCTCACCATAACTCCGGACATGCTTTACAGTGCTGTTCACAACATTATTCCTCGACTACGGCTATTGTTGAGGAATGATGGTGGACATATTGAGCATTTCCTGTAAATAACATTATCTTTGCTTTGTCTTACTTTGTTATGCTAATTATTGCTATTCTGATCAGATGAAGTGCCATCTGTCGGACATTTTTTGAACTTTTATATTTTTCGGTTCTAATAAAACCCCATGTCATTCCAAGCATGTGTGTCAATTTGCACCCCTCTATCTACATTATTCCGTGATTTATTCAGTTTTCAAATTTATACTGACTTTTTGATCATCCGGTATTTAAGAGTTCATTTTCCCTGCGCGCTCTTCGAAAGTTGAATGGTAAGGAAACAATTTGAAGATGGTTCGATGAAATCTCAGCCAGGCACTGACTCGCAGAGTAATCATGTAGACGTAGATGTAGATAAGCACGCCTTTCCTCTCCCAGCTCGTACAGCTGCTCTTCAACGCTGGGTTTTGTTTCCAACCATGCCTTGCTCATACAGACAGTTGCAAATATGTTGCACCTCCAAACAATTACAGAAAATCGTACCATGAGCGCTCCAAAAGATGATTTCATGATGTGATGGTTGTGTTTGAATTTCTTATGGACAGTTGATTCGGATAGTTCCCACCGCATGCCTCGATGCTTCGACTCTGGCTCAAAATGATGTATCCAAAATTCATCACAATTTAAAATTCTGTAGATATTGCATCATCTTGGCCACTTAAACGATTACTGAGCTTGATACAAATGCAGATGTTCTTTCTAATGAACGACAGACTCTTTAGGATCCTAACCGACACAAATCTTACAGTAGTTCAGTTTCTTTCGAATGGTAAAATGAAATGTGCCAACACTTTCTTATGCATTTCATTAATTTGATCAGCTGCAAGTCGTCGGTCTTCTTGGATAAGTGAATAAATACGAGCCGAAATCGCTGAGGTGGTTTCTGCTACCCGACACCCGTAACGAGCTCTGTCGGTTACGCTTTTACGACCACTTGTTTAATCTTTCCACCCATGCATAAAAGGTCTCACGCTTCATGCAACTACTGCCGTATAGTTTGGTCATCTGAGATAATATCTGAGGCTCTATTCTTTCCAAGAGAGTAGATAGGGACACAGAACACTTGTAAAACTCCAGACTTATGGATACCATCCCCGCATTATGTATTACTAGATTAATACTCTTACATCTCCAGCTACAATTACTTTTAGATAATACAAAAAAGGCTTTGAGAAGAATAATAGCAATACCAAACAGTAGTAGTTACAATACCGTTTGTACCATCAACAATCAAAATCAGATTCAGGAAATTAATAAATGGAAAATGTTTAGATAAAAGAATAATATATTTCGTTCTCATCATCTGTAAACGGTAGGAATCTCGAGCCTCATTAACAAAATATAAATAATTGATCGTTTAACATTGTTAGAATGCTTATTTGTGCAATTTCAATATTAATGTGATTTTTATGTGTTTATAAAATGTCTTAAACTTGTTCTAGCAAAGTAGTGAATATTATACAGTGTTTGATAATGTTGTTAAGCTATTTCATATTGTAAATTATGTTTTGCATTATTACAACCAGTAGTGCATTTTAGAAGGAGAATAAATACTCGTCCACGAATATTGATAGGGAGATGAGTGTTGGAGCCACTAGAGGCCAGATCTGTGCATACAGTTAAGTTCTTGGTGCATGATTCAGATTTGGATTTACAATAGAGCAACTCGTATGTTGGACATTGTCTAAAACACCATAGTAGAACAGTGCAGTGACGGATTATTTCGGAGCGTTCAGCAGTTTGATTTAATATCGCAAAAGGCAGAATGATATGTGACTTTATATTCGTACTTTGTTGAGTATTAGTGTTGAACAACGCATTTCTATCAGACTACTGCATATGGACTGTTTAATATCGCCAGAGTAGCAGGTGCTGTAGTAGTAACAACGAGGCTTATTATACCGAAGATTGATCATGAGCTCATAAGATGCAGGTTTTGAAGTGAATAAATTTACGTATTTACTTTACTTCAACTGTGACCTACATCATTGTGGTGAAATCCATTATAGTAACCTGTATTTATTGAACATGCGTATTTTAGCTCATATGTTCAGACGTCGAGGGACACCGAAGGCAAGATATTCACATCTTTTTAAACCATTTTTAACTACTCACTAACCGGTGGGACGTTACACACTGTTCGTCAAAAGTACTTTCTTCGAGCTGGCAACCCTTAGCAACTAAAACGTTGGATGTCGTGTTTACCTAAATATCAATATAACAAACGAGTAAACCTCTTCGCAACGTTGTCGACTAACATTTACAAATATTTCCATTCCCTTCATCAGGCGTTGCCTTCTTTATATAGGGTGTTTAAAAAAGAATATGCATATTTCGAACGTATATGTTTGTTAAACTGTAATGAATACACCTGTGAAACTTCGGGTGCATATTTAAGAAGCTCTCAAGTTCGATTACAGATGTTCAATTTGTCCTCAACCAGCGATGTGAACAATATCACATCGGTACTCGAATTCATTCCATACTTGGATAAGCATGTCCATCGTTACTGATGTTATGACAGTACTGATCTGATTCTTCAGCGCTTCTACATCCTGTGGCCGTGGTGCTCCTTCAACGTTGTCCTTAAGGAATCCCACATGGAGAAGTCAGAGGGCGTCAAATCAGGTGACCAAGGACGACATCTGAGAAGTGACGAGTCTGCGGCTGTTTTACAGCCAATCCAATGGCTCAGTAAAATTTCATTCTGTAATGTAATTTAATGAAAATAATATATATAATAGTAATTAATAAAATTAATAAAAAACAATATAGTAATATTACTTAAACATTAATAGTAGTAATTCTTTCTTTGCCACAGAGACTACATGTAGGAATTATCAATTAATTATATACTGTCTTTCAAATTAGTTTTGTTATGTGAATGAAACTGTGAATATGCTTTGATAACTTTTAATAAAGTGACGTCAAAACAAAAGAGAAATAACTCTAATTATACCATGGTTACCGTTCTGTTAGATAATTATGCACTCTGTCTCTCAGTGATTAATAACGCAACATTTCTATAAGCCTGACGCTGATCAGCAATCAGCTCTTTACTCAGGGTGGTTACGCGATTAAAAATAATTAATCGTCTCTTTCTTGAATTATCATATATATTCCGCAATATTTACCAAAAGTATAGTTAAAACTCATGTGCTTATAGCACCAGATACTATTTCGTATGTCAGTTTAATGTGAAGTAATAAAACCCATAACTCCAGATCGTGGTTTCGTCTCGACTGGCGGTATAAGATAACAAGCATAATCTTTTGCAGATGAAATCTTATACTAGAACTAGAATCCTGTGACCAGGCCTATCTGCCTGAGATGTCATCTCGCAACCTTGAGAAAATCTGAAAGTGAAATATATTGAATTATTCGAAGTCGCCGCGTAGCTCGTGGAATCTGAAAGAAAGTTTAGTGTCCTAACCGGCAGCACGTCTCGAAGATGAGCTGAAAGAAAATTACTAATTATTTTCTAGTGTAGTGCCTGATAATGGTCAATGTTCCGTTAAGGCCACGTTTACTCAGGACAAGCAAGGTTTAGGTTTACAAATAATTATGTACCATACACAAGTTTGGAGTCATGAACAACTATATATTAATTTCCTTTATAACTCAGATAGACTGTTACAGCAAGATGAACCTCAGATAATCCTTCTTTGCCCTCGAGTCCAAGAACAGAAGAAGTCAACCAAATAGAAAGTTCAGACACAGAATCTCAAATGTCCATGCAATATTCATCAAGGCATACATTGCAACACAATGCATTTGTTTACTCTTTGGCATACATGGCCAGCTATTCATGCAATAATTATCAGTACATGACACTTAAAACTTCAAATTCATGACAAACCCAGGAGATTCAGTGCAATTCAAATACTAACACACTTGACGAGTCCACTGACTGGCTCCCCGTCGTGTTGATAAATGAAGTGGTCCTCCTTCAGTCTCTGAAACAACCAGTTTCGTTACATAGCAAGATGCTGCTGACCGTTGACCGTGTTTCCATCAAGCCGTAAAACGATGAGAGGGATATCGCACACAACACATTGACTCTGAGTGAACCTCGTACATGTTCAGTGTGTGCATACGGGTTCTGTAGGCCCCAATTTCAAGCATTGTGCATGGTTACTTTACCACCAAAGTGGAAAGCCGCTTCAAGACTTGAACACTATGCGTTATGCGAATGTGTTATCACTATCAAAACTATTCTGAAGATCGTCATAAAATTCCACACGTTGTCTTCATGACGCAGAGCCTGTAATGTAATAGCTGACGCTCGTACGGCTTCATAACCACCCGAAGTCTCGAAACACGCCAAATCACTGTTCTAGGCAGCTCCAGTACCCGACATGCACAACGAGTTCATTTTCTACGACTACATTAGTAAGCGGTTTGAATTTGTCCGACATTTTCGTCGAAATTCTTAAATTCTTACGTCTGCATATACATCCTGTGTTTACAGACTGTCGCTACCATACGCGAATGTTCCATCCATTCGGAGGATCAATTTGGTACCTCAAGCTGAAACATCTTTGCAGTGTAATCATGGAATTGCACATTGCAAACTCCAGAACACAAAATGACTTCTGCTGCGAAGTAGCCATTTTGCAACATGTGACACAAGCCAGCCAAACATTATACAACCGATATCTATCGGTAATTAATATAAAATAGACACTGTATTCGTTCCTCCAATAACCGAGGAGCGATCGACAGTTTTGACACATAATACTTTGAAATACGTATATCATTTTCGAAACACCATGTGTAGGGAAGACTGCTGTACATGTAGGAGAGCGTAACTAGGAACACACGATGATTTTTGGTTATTACTTCAGTGCAGTGACTGATTTTAGGATCGCATGAAGGAATGATCCATAGAGACCGCCATAAGAAGTTTCCGCCGTTTTCTAGATGTGAGATTGTGATTTGTGCAGCATTTGTAAATATTTCGAGTTCTATATACTTAAGAGCTGTACGATATGTTAAAGCTATTAGAATAAATTGTTATTTCTCCAGTTACGGAATTTTTTTCGGAATTAAATCTAGTCATACAATGTGTGTACAGTTAAGCAATACTTCGTCGATCGCGCGTGATTCTCGCTCGCCGCGCCAACATGTCTGGACGCCAGAAGGGAAGACGAGGAGAATAAGCTGCCGCAATCGTTAGCCTCCTGGGCCAAGCGCTTGGACTGGACAGCAAGCAGAAGAGGAAGAAACCTTTACAGTGCTTCCGCTGTCAGAAGTTGGGGCACTTCGCCGCGGATTGCACAGGAGTAGTCGCGTGTTTGAAGTGTGCAAAGCCGCACCTCACTCGCGACTGTAAGAAGCCCAGGGAAGCCGCTGCTACATGTTGTAATTGCGGCGGTTCCCACGCCGCCAACCACCGTGGCTGCAGTTATCTCAAGAGCCGTGGCCGCGGGAGGGAACGGAACACACACCGACGGCGAACCACTGCGCAAGAAGAGGTGACAAGGAATCAAGAAGCGGTAAATTCTCTGCCCGCGCATCACGCCACTGGCACTTCTGCCGGTGCTGGCGCGGGTGGAGGGCTGTGCTGCTGCAATCCCAACAGCATTCACAAGATCGACGATGCTGTCGCCAACGCAGTTGCTGCTCTCAAATCTGCCATGGCAGGTGAGAGGGCTGCACTTCGGGCCGAGGTGGACGAAGTACGCCTCCAGCTCGCGCAGCTTCGCGAGTTGCTGGCCTGTAAGTCTCGCAAGGGGCGAGAAGTTACGAATGCCACCATCGCCACGCAGACGGACGATCCCCCGGCTCCTGCGGTAACGCAGGGCGCTGCGGTGGTACCCATGGAGGTGGCAAACAAGATGTCTGCCCCCTCCTCGAAGGAGGAGGCCCAGCGGAAGCAAGATTCCGAACCAGCTCCACCAGCAATACGAGATGACGTGACCAAAGGCATCGAAACGCCCGCCTGCCCTTCCGCGGACAAGGCGGGATTGTCGCTGCTGGGAGAAGAAGTCACAACAGCTGCGCCCATCCAAGACCTAGACACAGAAGAGGTAGTCTAGACAGAGACAGAGATCACTGCGCCAGAACTGCTGAAGATGGTCGCAAAATCATTGCGTAACAAGACGTTCGCGCATCACAATACCCCGTACCCTTTTACCGCCTCCAATGTTCCTAAGCCACCTCTACTCCATAAGCCTTATGATTTCGGCTGGGCAATTGCAAATATGACCGCCGTCATTCCTAAGAGGGACTTGGACCTTATAAACCGCTTCCCTATTTTTACCGATTATGACTGGCAGCGTATAATCGCTCCTATTCCGAGAGTTAAGCAGAAGAAGAACAAACATTCCTCTTCCTCTCGCCGCTAGTTTTCTAGCACTCTTTGTATTTTATCCTGTCGAGCTCAGACAAGTTTTAGCAAACCCTTTTTTATCCTAGCCAATTTTACCTTTATACTTGTGGAGTAAATGTCAATTGACAACAGACTCCAATATTGTAGACCACCTCAGAGGAGGTTGTCCATACCAGAGAGCTGCAAGCAATCGTCGATCGCGCACCATCTTGTACCCTGAAACAGAAAAAGGCCTTTTACTATGGAACAAGAGATGCTTGCTTATCAACTACGCATCTTTAACGTCTTAACAATTTTATGTCATGAAAATAGATATTTGTGTTAGTTTCAATTAGCTTCTGTTTGAAAATATATTTAATCTGTAACAGATTGTTGATAATACTTCTGCTTGATTCGATTACATTTACTGGTTATTGGTATGTAGTAGAGTAATAATGTAACAGACAGATTGTTAAATACAGTATTGACAAGATTTTGTCGATTACAATGCTTTTAAATTTCAATCCAACCTTCGTTCCTAGGTACTCGTGTACCTTGGAATATGTTATTAGAAATTGAAAAACTTTAACTGTCCGGAGTCACTTTTGCTATTTCAGAAAAAGACTGCACCACGTAAAAATGAATGCCACCATTAAAAGACGGAATATGAGAATATATCGATGTATTAAGATCTGGCCAGAGGCGGAAGTATGAAACGTGTACCAACGTAAAAACTTCTCTTGTGTCTGTTCAATAGTTGAAAGATATTGGTAACAAAGCCAAAATAGTGTGCAGTACTTTTAGAAATGCTGTGTACATCTTTAAGATAGTATTGTTGGTTTATTGACGTGTTTAACCAGCAGTAAGTGTCTTTCAAAGGCAAAAACCTTGTAGCGGCTCTCTGACGAGGGAGAAGGAGAAGAAGTAAGTTTTGGTTTCACTTTCGGTAGCCTACAAGATTAAACCGGAGCGTGAGATAAGTGGCCCCCTGCGGCCTATATCGGATACCGGCCTCAGGTAATATGCCGCCCAGGCAGCGTGAGGCTTTCGAAGGAGGGCATAAAGAGGCCTCGGATTAGTTGTCTTTTTCTTTTTCTCAGAAAGGAGCAAAAAGATGAGCTGAAACATGAATACAAAATTTTCGTGCTCGTTCATCAGAGAAGGCTATAAATTTCTTTTGGGTGTTGATACAGCCAGCGTAGCTTGCCAACGACCAAGAGATAGGACTTCTCTACGAGCGACGGGTCGTCGGGTCAATTACATAGCTACTGTGAAGATATCCGCAGTATATTCTGACACTTGTCAACACGCTGTTTACTTACAGTGAGATGACATGTTATGGAGTACCTCCTAATATCGAGTCGGACCTCTTTTTTCCCCGCGAAGTGCTGCATCTCGACGTGTAATGGGCTCAGGAGTCGTTGGTTGCCCCTGCAGAAATATTCAGCCATGCGGCATCTGTAGCGGCCAATAATTGCGAAAGTGTTGACGGTGCGCGAACTGACTTCTCGATTACGTCCCATAAATGATCGACGGGATTCATGTCAGGTGATCTGAGAGGCCAAATCATTCGCTCGAACTATCCAGAAAGTTTTTCAAACCAATTGTGGATATTTGTGGCCTGGTGACATGGCGTGTAGTTACCCATAAAAATCAAATCGTTATTTGGGAGCGTGATTTACATGAATGGCTGCACGTTGCCTCCATGTGGCTGAACATAACCATTTCTAGCCAATGATCGCTGCAGTGGGGCCAGAGGAATCAGTCGATTCCATGTAAACACACCCCGCACAATTATGGAGCCACCACCAGCTTGCGCAGTGCCTTCGTAGAGTCTGCACCACACACTCGGACCCTACCATCAGCTCTTACCAGCTGAAATCGGGACTCATCTGACCAGGCCACGATTTTCCAATCGTGTAGGGTCCAATCGATATTGTGACGAGCCCAAGAGAGGCGCTGCACGCGATGTCGTGCTGTTAGCAAAGGCACTAACGTCAGTCGTCTGCATCACAGCCCATTAACGCTACATTTGGCCGGAATGTACTAACGGATACGTTCGTCGTACGTCCCACATTGATTTCTGCGGTTATTAAACGCAGTGTCGCTCGGCTGTTATCACTGACAAATCTAAACAAACGCTGCTGCTCTCCATCGATAAGTGAAGGCCGTCGAGCACTGCGTTGTCCGTAGTGAGAGGTAGTGCCTCAAATGTGATATCCTCGCCACATTCTTGACACTGAGGAAATCGGAATATTGAATTTCCTAACGATTTTCGAAATGGAATGTCCTATACTTCTACCAGCTACTACCATTTCGCATTCAAAATCTGTTAATTCTCATCGTGCGGCCATAATCACGCCGGAAACCTTATCACAAGGATCACCCAAGTACAAATAACAGCTCCGTCATTGCACTGTCCTTTTGTATCTTGTCCGTAGTGAGAGGTAGTGCCTGAAACGTGGTATCCTCGCCACATTCTTGACACTGTGGAACTCGGAATATTTAATTTCCTAACGATTTTCGAAATGGTATGTCCTATACTTCTACCTGCTACTACTATTTCGCATTCAAATATGTCATTCAAATATGTCACGTATCGCTATCCCAGGACTTACGTCACCTCCGTATGTAAGGTTGTTGACTGTCGTCTGTGTCCAAAAAAATGGTTCGAATGACTCTGATCACTATGGGGCTTAACATCTGAGGTCATCAGTCCCCTAGACTTAGAACTACTTAAACCTAACTAACCTAAGGACATCACACACATCCCAGCCCGAGGCAGGATTCGAACCTGCGACCGTAGCGGTCGCTAGGTTTCAGACTGAAGCGCTCGGTCACTGCGGTCGGCGATGTCTGTGTCAATACGGAACAGTCGAGGATTTCAGAATGGGCAAAGGACTATCTCGTTCATAACATTTATATCGACGTATCTTCAAAGCATACAGGAATTGCGTAAAATAAGCAATTATACTCAAACGATCTCTCCCTCTCAGAAATGTGGGAAATGAAAAGTACTCTTGAAACGTCCCCTTTGTACAATTAAACATGACTGTGCTTAAACTGACACACAATATTTTTAGCGCAACGCAATCTGACTTTCAAAAATCCCTACAAAAGAATGGCCCTGACTAACATTAACCTATACGTTTCACAAACTACTTACCCCACAGAAATCTTCGTTACTCGAACTACTGCAATACAGCGAGCGCCACTACTGCCAGATAAATAAAAGATTCAAACTACTGAAGGCACTAACTACTGATAGGCATAGTTAGCAAATGAAAGATTTTGACAGGGAACAAACAATGTATTTACCTTAATAGTGTTCAAAAGTCATAATATATATATAGCAGTTCATGACATCCATTCTTACAAATGTACTGTTTCTGATGGACACACGTCCAGATCATCCGCTCTAAAAAATCCGCCATCTCACTTCCCCACAGCCACCACTGCTAGCGGCTCACCTCCAGCTGCTCAACGCTACGCGCTGTTAACCTCCAACAGCCCAACACTACAATGGCAGACAGCAATGCAAACTAGCCACAGACTGCACACAGCACAGCCAGTGATTTTCATACAGTGCGCTACGTGGCGTTACCAATAAGAAAACCTAAACAGCCCACTTACACTCTGAACACTTTGACCAAAGTCACCAAACTGATAATCCAGTATTTTAATTCCCGTTCGATAACTTAACTATCAGCATATACAGAACAGATAAAAACCATTCCTACAGATGAAGTAAGGTCTGAGTAGTTGTAAAACCGTTTGTCCGGCACTGTTGTAAACACACAGCTAGTATGAGAGTAGCGTAATTTGTACTTCATTTTCAAGTGCTAATATTCAGTACGATGAAAACTCCCGTCATATTTGTTGGCGGCTGGCAATGGGTAAACGTTCTACTTATTGTTGCCTTTAAACTGGATAATGTGAACCCTTAATACTGACACGTGCAGCAGGTTCATTGAACAAAAAAAATGGAATAGTATTTTTTCCTGAGTCTACTTACTGGTTTGATGCGACCTACCACGAATTCCTCTCCAGTGCCAAACTTTTCGTCGAAGAGCAGCACTTGAAACCTACGTCCTCAATTATGTTTTGGATGTATGCCAATTTCTGCCCTCCTCTACAGCTCCCTCTGGTACCATGTAAGTCACTTCCTCGTCTCTTAACAGATGTCCTATCATCCTGACCCTTCTCCTTATCAGTGTTTTCCACATATTCCTTTCCTCTTCGATTCTGCGCAGAACCTCCTCATGCCTTAACCTTATCAGTCCACCTAATTTTCAACATTCGTCTCTAACATTGCATCCCAAATGCTTAGATTCTTATCTTTTCTGGTTCCACAGTCCATGTTTCACTACCATACAATTCTTTGCTCCAAGCGTACATTCTCAGAAATTTCCTCCTCAAATTAAGGCCTATGTTGGACACCAGTAGACGTCTCTTGGCCAGGAATGCCCTTTTTGCTAGTGCTACTCTGCTTTTAATATCCTCCTTGCTCTGCCCGTAGTGGGTGATTTTGTTAACTAGGTACCAAGGTTACTTCATCTACTTCGTGATCACCAATCTTGATGTTAAGTTTCTCCCTGTTCTCATTTCTGCCACTTCTCATTACATTCGTCTTTTTTCGGTTTACTCTCAGTCCATATTCTGTTCTCGTTAGATCGCTCATTCCATTCTGTAGATCCTTTCACTGAGAACAGCAATGTCGCCAGCGAATCTTATCATTGATCTCCTTCCACCCTGAATTTGGATTCTATTCTTGTACTTTTCACTTGTTTCCATCATTGCTTCTTCGACGCATAGATTGAACAGTAGGGGTGAAAGACTACATCCTCGTGTTACACCATTTTTAATCTTAGCGCTTTTATCGTTCCCTCTTGGTTCTTGTACATATTGTACACTATCCTTCTGTCCCGATAGTTTACCCCAATTTTTCTCATAATTTCGAACATCTTGCACCATTTTACAATGACGAATGCTTTTTTATGGTCGAAAATCCTATGAACGTGTCTTGGTCTTTCTTCACTCTCGCTTCCATTGTGAATCGCAACAACAGAATTGACCGTCTAGTGCCTTTACTTTTCCTAAAGCCAAACTGATCGTCATCTGTCTCAACCTCAACTTTATTTTACATTCTTTTGTGTATTATTCTTGCCAGCAGCTTGGATGGATGAGCTGATTGTGCCATAATTCTCGCATTTGTCGGTCCTTGCAATTTTCTGAATTGTGTGGATGATGCTTTTCCGAAAGTCAGGTGATTTATCGCCAAACTCAAACATTCTTTACACCTCCGAGAATAGTCGCTTTGTAGCCACGTCATCTAATATTTTATAAATTTTGATGGAATGTTATCTGTACGTTGTGCGTTATTCGATCGTAAGTTTCCCATAGCGCTTTTGAATTCTAACACTAGACTCCCTTTCTCCAGTATGACGACCCCTGTTTCTTCTTCTATCACATCAGACAAGTCTTCCTCCTTACAGAGGTCTTCAGTATACTCTTTCCATCTACCTGCTCTCTCCTCTGTATTTAACTGTTGCACTCTTAATAATACCGTCCTTTCTTTCAATTTCACCGAAGGTTATTTTGAGTTGTCTATATGCTGAGTTAATCCTTCCGACAATTACTTCCTTTACGATTTCTACAGATTTAACATGCTGCCATTTCACCTTAGCTTCCCTGCACTTCCTATTGATTTCATTCCTAACTAAACTGTGTTTTTGTGTTTCTTAAGTTCCCTTTACATTTTTGTACTTCCTTCTCTCATCGATGAACTGGGAAATTTCTTATGTTACCCACGGTTTCTTCACAGTTATCTTCCTTGTATCTCTGTTTCCTTTTCCAAGTTCTATGGTTGCCCGTTTTAGAAATGTCCATTTCTCTTCAACTTAACTCTCTACCGAGGTATTCCCCTTCGCAGTGTTTGTAGGCTCAGAGAGCTTAAAACGTATCTCCTCGTTCCTCAGTACGTCTGTACCCCACTTCTTTGGGTACTAATTTTTCTTGACTAGTCTCTTAAGCTCTTCGTCACTGCTACACTGTGATCAGAGTCTATATCTTAGACTTCCTGGTAGATTAAAACGATGTGCAAGACCGAGACTCGAACTCGGGACCTTCGCCTTTCGCGGGCAAGTGCTCTACCAACTTTTTTTTTTTGCTCTTTCACAAAAGGGATAAAAATGTTACAGTCTGCGAGACTGGAACCGCGAACCATAAGGTAGGAGAAGCAGAAACCTTTATTATTCACAAAATAAATACGTCCTGACACATGATAACTGTCCTGTCCTGGAAGGAACCTCGCTGCCGTCCTACCATGCAGCATGAAATAACAACAAAATCAAAGTGGGGCCACCTCCGGCACCCTAAAGAAAAGTATTTATGGATATGAAAACAAAATTTGAAGTACATCCATTTGCTAACTGTTCAAGCGTGAGTGGTTCGTAGGTCGCATACTCGGATAGTGTTCTTAGTCGATCACATTACTTGGTCGGTTGCACAACGAAAGCACCGCCGCTCATCTTTGCGCACCTGGCACACCCCAAGTATATGGCGGGTCCGCAAAAACCGTTACTAGGAAATTGGCATACCAATCCTTGTACTTTTGTAGCCATAATAGTTTTGTGTATCCAGCTTGCAAGTATTGCCAGTAATCCAGGACGTTCAGTAAGTTCGTAATTGTGTCTCTATAGATGTAATGGACCGTCATACCTGTGAGCCACGCCACTGCGTTCGTCTTATGACGCGGAAAATACGTTTTCTCTGGAAAAAAATACTATGTCAGAACAGACTGCTGTATAGGTAGTGCACCGCATGAACGCTATTATCTTTCTTGCGAGAGTCCAGACAGCCAATGCCTCGCCGCAGACCAGACGATGGTCGTCCGTATCCAGCTCGCCACATTGCTGGCACAAGGGCGAATCCGCCAAATGTATTGCGTACTTTTTATCATTTGTAGGGTATTTTCGGTTGACGACAATGTACCATGTTGATCTGACTGATGTAGGTAGGTGGGGGTGGTGGACCGTGCGCCACACCACGTGCCAATTAACAGCTGGATGATTGCGTTCCACCCTATTCCTGGAGATCTGTCGAAGAAGCAGATGGTACACGTCCTTCGATGTCGACTATTGGGTCGTCGGTAAACGCTCTCGAACGTAACTGTGTTCCACGATGAACGTGCGCACATACGTTAACGGTGGCGATATATGGCCGACACTGACTGGAGGAAGATGCGATGTTGGTACGAGTTCTTCGATGATCGTCCCCGTAAGCGAGTGATTCCTGTTGCGCCACCGTTTGAGCATAGTATTAATATACATGGCACGCGCCTTCTCGTGCACGTTCACTAAACCAACGCCCCCCTCTCGCGCTGGGAGGGTAAGCGTGTTGTACTGTACCTTAAAGAGTTGTCCCAGGCACACATAGTACCCAAAAGCCGCCTGTATCCTCATAGCCAACGTGCGCGTCAAGGGGAGAAGGTGTATCAGGTGGCACATCATGGGCGCGAGATAAAGGTTGACGAGTAACACTCGCTGCAGCATATCCATCGACTGTAGGGCGTTTAGTCGTACTGCCGTGCGGACTCTGAGTAACAGCCTTCGGTAGTTGTCCGCAGCCGTTCTCACTGTCTCTTTATGAAAGGTGATACCCAAACAGCGGAGGGTTTCCACCGCAGGTAAGGGTCCTTCCGATCCTGGTTCTAGTCCACGCCCCACATGCATGAATTATGATTTTCGGTAGTTGGCCACACTTCCAGCTTCCATCCCATACGTCTGTAGCCAATCCACTGCTGTTGGAGTCTCCCTCTCATTCCGTACGAGGAACATAATATCATCCGCGTATGCTCTGCATTTGAATGATAAATGCCGTAGGGAGATCCCGGTAAGACGGCGGCGAAGGCCTGCGAGGCACGGTTCTAAGGCGATCGCATAAAGGAGGATCGACGAGGGGCAGCCCTGTCTCACTGATCTTAAGATCTTAAAATATTCAGTTCTCCCTCCGTTGACCACCATCGCTGATCTGGCGCCGTGCAACAGCCGCATCACAGCATTGGTCAATAATGGCGAGACACCCATCCTGTTCATCACCGCCGCGAGGTACACATGATCCTCGCGGTCAAAAGCATGATCGAAATCTACTGCAACCATCGCCCCCGGAGGCGGCATGCAGCCGCGAGGGCGACGACGTTACGATAGTCTCCCACGGCTGTGTGGATATTACTGATGCCGCCAAGACAAGTCTGATCGGCATGTATTCGATTCTCCAGCAACTTTTTGATATAACTTCCCAGGATGCGCATGAAGATCTTGTATTCACTATTGAGGAGGGTCAAGGGGCGATAATCACAAGGCCGTTTGCCACCACGGGGCTTCGGTATCGGTATCATGAGCCCTTCCGTGAAGTGAATGTGAAACGGTACTTCTTGCCGCAGAAGCTCATTAAACATACACAGCCACATCGGTGTCATAATGGTCACAAAGGCACGGTAAAATTCCAACTGGAATCCGTCTGGACCTGGGGACTTGTTGCAAGCACCTCGTGTAATCGCTTCCTCCAGCTCTTCACACGTAATTTCAGATAACCCGTCCGCTTCCCCGTTCACACTCGTCGCGTCTGGGATCTCTTCCAGGACGTTCCCCAGCTCCCTCTGACCCTCCCCGTCGCTCGCATAGAATCTGCTAAAATGATCCGTGAACGCCTGTGCTATACCCCTTTGTGTTGTAAAACGACGGCCATCGCCGAGATCGATCTCATATATTAAATTCCTGCGTTTTCTTCGTCTTTCCATTATCACATAATGCATCGAGGGAACCTCGTTGGGCTGGAAATCCTGCGACCTCGCGCGTATCATCGTACCTGCCATCCTCTGCGTCGCAAGTTGTACCAGCTTCGCCTGAACTCGGTGGACGGCCGTCTGGCGTTCTGGTGTAGGTGGTTGAGCTAACAGTTCCCAGAGAGCCGTTAAGTAAAACTCAGTGGTCGTGCGCTGCCATTGAGAAACCTCCTTCCCGTAACCTATTAACGTCCTCCGTAAAGCTGGCTTCGCGCACTCGATCCACCACTGCAAGACAGAACCGAAAGAATTTCGTCGACGGAGGCAGCCATGCCACACGTCCTCCACCATGCGTCGGCATTCTGCATCTCGCAGGTGGGAGACGTTCATCTTCCAATTACCCCTCCGTCTCCATACCTGCTGTCTAACAAGGTTAACCGTACAAATATATGCCTCGTGGTCTGTAAACGCTGTCGGCCATATTTCTGCGTCCTTCGCTAACGCCGTTGAAACGTAGATCCGGTCCAAACGGCCCGCGGAGTGGCTAGTTAAAAATGTATATCCTGGTTGGTTGCGATACTTCAGGTCCCATGTATCGACTAATTCCATCCCGTTGACCAGCACCCTAAGTTCTTGGCTAGTAGTATAGTTAGGTTGTTGGTCCTTTCTGTCGAGCACACAATTGAAATCTCCGCCGAGTATGCAACCATCGTATCGTCCCTGGAACAACGGTGTAACCTCATGGGCGTAAAAATCTGCTCTGTTCCTTCTCTTATCCGAGCCTGACAGTGCGTATATGTTGATCAAACGTATTCTACCTATGGTCACGGCCGTACCACGGGCGGAAGGCAAATACTCTACGTCGTCTGCACGTATCCCTTGCTTTAATAGTATAGCTGTGCCAACGCCTCTCTCGTCACACGGGGATCAGTTGAAACGTCCCCTTTGAACAATTATACGAGACTGTGCTTAACCTGACACACAATGTTTTTAGCGCAACGCAATCTGACTATCAAAGATCCCTGCAAAAGAATGGCCCTGACTAACATTAAACTATACCTTTCACAAATCACTTACCTCACAAAAATCTTCGCTGCTCAAGCTACTGCAATACAGCGAGCGCCACTACTGCCAGCTAAATAAAAGATTCAAACTACTGAAGGCACTAACTACTGATAGGGATAGTTAGCAAATGAAAGATATTAATAGAGAGCAAACAGTGTATTTACCTTAATATCATCACAAGTCATAATATATATATATCAGTTCATGACAAATTAGAAACCTCCGCCATCTCTCTCCCCACATCCACCACTGCTGGCGGCTCACCTCCAACTGCGCAACGCTACGCGCTTTTCACATCCAGCTGCCGCTGCCCAACACTACAATGGCAGACAACAATGCAAACTAGCGACAGACTGCACACAGCACAGCCAGTGATTTTCATATTGAGCGCTACGTAACGTTGCCAATAAGAAAACATAAACAGCCTACTTACATAGAGAAAACATAAACAGCCTACTTACATAGCCCCCATGCTCCCCACAAAAATTTTACAAATTTTTTTTTTTTGGGCAGTGGCCAATAATGATTTGATAAAATTTTTCATAATTACAATAACAAAGAAATCAAATGCACACACTTATTGATACAATGTTGGTCAAAAGCTAAAATTTTCTCACAGTCCATAAAGACAGTCCTGATCATTCATTACGGTAAAATATAGTGTTTTTCTCAAAGTCTGAGCAGTAGAAGAAAATGCACACGGAAGTAGTGGATTTCCATGCAGTCTTGAAGAAGTAGTGTTGTCCTTCCAACGGAAAGACAGGGCTGACTCGACATGCAGACAGGTAATGGGCCACAACAGAGTAAACCCACAGCAGAGTCAGTCGACGTTTTGAAGAATATTGGTAGGTAGGTCATCACAGAGCAGACCCACTGGAGTCCTGGTAGAGATTGTGGTATTGGTGGGCCACCAGAGGTGCAGACCCACTGTAGTCCTTGTAGAGATAATGGTATTGGTGGGTCATCATAGATGCAGACCCACTGTAGTCCTTGTAGAGATGGCCAGCAGCCAACTGTTGCGATTGTGCAGGTGCACAATCACCATCAAAGAGTCTTGCAGACAATATAGCAAGTCCATAAACCACCACTTGTGCACTCACAAAGTTTTTGGAATTGTCCTTGGAACGAGCAATGCTGTTATCCAGTCCCTTGCTGAATCATTAACACACATGCAAACACTATCAGTCCCTACTTCTCACATATTGTCCATATACTATGACCAACAGAAACGTGTGCAGTGAAATGTAACTAACAAGTTAATAATATCATGAACTGGTGACAATTACAATTTTATAACATAAGAATACAATTACAAAGGTACAAAATACATCATTAAAAACATAATAATACAGATAAAATTTGTAGTACAGGCTTTACAAAAGAATAGAAATAGACATATACATCAGTGTTACAAAAATAGTGACATAAGTACATACATAAAATAATGAGAATAGTTTTCGAAACATTAATTTCACACATGAACATTGAAACAGAACAGAATTGTAAACAACTTTACAAAGAAAATAACATATTATTAATGCAACTTATATTTGAGGATAACAGTATTCCTCATCATAGTGAATGTAGCTTAGTATTAGAAGAGAAAAAAATTCGATGAAACAGTACACAGAGACAGGAAGAAAACAAATACTCAAGGGTACACAAACACATAGTGGGATAACACCAATAGGAAAGGACAGGGTTCGTTTTCAGTGTAACATGTGGTACTGCAGTCCAACCCAAAACTTCATACTATAGATCTTTCGTCTTATTTCAACCTTTGCTTCCACCAAAAAAATCTTATCCAAGCATGCTTTCTGTATTCCGTTCATATTTCTTTCAAAATAATTATTTCTGATTGTACAATACTCATTTGGGCCCAAATCCTTTTTATATAACTTCGCAATGCATTCTTTACCTATTCTCCATAGTCAGTTTCTCATATAGTCTACCCCCTCTTAAGCTAACTTAAATCTACTGAGCTCAGATGCTAAACTAAGGGACGAGGCAATGCAGCAGCACGTAAAATTTTGGTTTACTTGAAAATACATTCCGGATTTAAAGTACTTTCTGTGAGATACCAGATGAGACATTAGTTAGTTTATGTGACAGCTACACGATTTTATCACGACGCTACTAATGAGTGACAATTTACAATGTTGATTTTGCGGTGTTTCTGTTTTATATCTGCACAGTTTTCTGAATTCTTCCGGAAAGTAAAACATGTTTTAGTAGTAACTTTTATGGTATAGCTACAAGGAGACAGCCTTTTCTGTAGCACAACAATACGTTACAGCACAGTACTTTCTTCATCACGGCAATAAGCGTAATAAGTATGATATCTATACGCAAAGCATTTCACTTTTGTTTATCATGAGGTAAGTACATTGGCTTCTGCAGAACTTAGCTTTCGGAGGACGATAACTACGACACTTCCACACAGATTATGTTGCAACAAGACGCACATTTAGCGCTACAGTACACGTATTTGAGTGATTAATCTTATACTTAAAACACTTATTTTCAAAGATTTTTTAATTACAAAGGAAGTTTTCCGTGATACATTTCATTCCATTGCTGTAATTTGTAACACCTGAGGGTATAATTACATTTATCCTCAGGGGGGTACACGCCTACTTTGTGTACCATGTGTTTGGCAAGCACAAGGAACCCTAGCTAATATGGTATTTGCTTATACAACTTTACACATCGGTACCATATTTCTCTAACACACAAATTACACAGCTATCTGATCATTTAACTGAGAGATAAACATTTTTTTTACTACGTCAGTGACAGATGTTTACGCAATTACACAGTTGGATAACTTCACACTTATGAAACTGTATTTTGTCTGTACTTTGTAAACTGTTCATATTTTTTCGGAATCACTGTGATACTATGAGAGCTTTGAATGATATATTGGGTATGAGATCATGATTTTTAAAGTACGTTTGAGGTAGATGACACTATTTAAATGAGCAGAGAATTCTTTTTAGGCTTAGAAATTATTGGAGGAAGCTACGACGATTTTGAGATTTGACTGAGGTGTTATGATGTTATTATTACGACGACGATGTGTATTATGTTGTTGAGGAATGTTTATTATGCTACGTATTTCTTATGATGAAATACTGAAGAAGTGTCGACGAATAAGGTAAGGAATAATGAGTAGTGTTTAGGGACTCTGATTTGTGGAAAAGGTTGTTGGAAACCAAGAATCGTACTTTAAGAGTTATGAAATGTGTGTGTATATTCGTGAATGTATTACAATGCAGACGAAAATTTTTTTGGACACTGTTATATCTATAGCATTTTGTTTCTACAGATTTGCAACGCTAATTCTTGACCTGTGAAATATTTCTATGTGAGACGGTAGCAGAAACTGCTGTCGTAAATATTTCCGTACGAAAGTTAAGTGACCACCTGCACATAATGCGTCGTGGGCACCCAGGTGTGTCAGACACCTGGAGAACAAGCCATTAGTGTGAGTGCCTCGTCAGAAGCACAGGTAAAAAAACAGAAAGGGAAGGCCATTGTCCGCGCTACTGACATCTCCTTGTTGAAAGCATACTGTGGAGCTCGTAATTTATGATATTTTACTGAAATGCCTAATGAAACGATGAGAAACATTTCACAGCTATTGTCTTGCTAGTTAAGAAAAATGCCATATGGCTTGCTTTATGTATTTATTTACACATTTTGTTTAATATCAAGTTTCTAGCTGCACTGCAGCATTGGTTAAAATAAAATTTAATATATATTGAGCGCTACGTAACGTTGCCAATAAGAAAACATAAACAGCCTACTTACATAGAGAAAACATAAACAGCCTACTTACACAGTAAATGTCGTAACCGTAAAAGTCCGAGGGGGGAAGTACCCGAACTTCTTGTAATAGAGCTATGTCTAAATCCAAAGCCTTTATCATGTCACTAAGCATCTTGATTTTTACCGGCGTCCCAATGCTATTGATGTTAACAGACCCTATCCGATAAGCTTGTTGCACGGCGGTCAACGTAGATAAGGTACCGTACGGTCGCTAATTTTGCCGTACATAGGCTGCTGTCGGACTAACGTCCCCCGCCGTCCCCTCATATGGTCTGCAATTATTCCGTGCACTCTGCCGGTCTTACACCGGGAGAGTGCGTGGGAGCAGTTCCTCCGGCATCATCTGTTCCCCACGGGGATGGCTCTTCTGACCAGTCCCCTAGTGTCCCATCGTTGTCGTGCGCTGCAGGCGCCGTAGCCTCCTCAGTAGCCTGTTGCCGTCTATCGAGCTCCTTCGCTGTGTCTGGAGCATGGTCAGCGGTAGGTCGTGTCGCCGTCCCGCTGGCCACCGTTGCATCCACGCTAGGCAGTTCTTCTGTAGTCATGGTCGTCTGTTCTGTACCCGTTGTCTCAGAATTGTCTGCTAGGTCAGAGTGGTCGTTCTCCACCGTGAGGCGGCGCTTCTCCCGGCGTTTTGGTGATCGCTGTTTACGTTGCCGGGCCTCGGAATCAGAGGTCAGAATGGTCTCCAGTTATTCGTGGGGGGTGTCGGAATCGTGCGCCGTCGCACTATCGACGTCTCCAAGTGCCTTATCTGAAGGGGGCGCAAGCGGAACCGAAGAGAGGGCGTCCTATGACTGCTGCAGGCGGTCCAGCGCAACGTCGTCTTTCTGTGGCTCGCCACGATCCGCCGCTGTCTGTGTGTTCTGGTACGCGTCTGTCTCGCGGCCCACGTCATCGCGTAATGCGGCGACGTCAGTCATGGGGAGCACGGTCGGATGCGGCGCGAGGGGTGGATCATCCCGTGGCAGCTGTAATAACCTCCGTTGAGCACACTCAGAACGTATCTGTCCCTCCTTCCCACATCCAGAGCACGTCCTTGGTTGTCCGTCGCAGATGACAATCGCCCTACAACCGGCGATGTACAAGTATGGCGGGACGTGTTTTCGGAGTTCGATCCGTATTTGTCTGACGCCATTGAGGACAAGATACGTCTTGAAACTCGCCCATTTTTCAGCCACGTGGGATAGGACCGTTCCGTAAGGAAGCAGGGCGTCTGTCACCAATTCTTCTGGCACTTCGAATGGAAGCTCAAAGACGCGGATCGTTCGGAGGCCCATGCCGGCGTGTTCAACTGTTACCGCCCCAACATTCCCGTCCGAATGACAGAAACGAAGTCCTTGTCGGTGTCGAAGTAGTAGTTCGTCACATGCCGCTTCATTTATGAGCTTGACATAGACCACGCTGCTGACTATAGATAAGTGTATTCCAACTAGAACGTCAGGTACGATTTTCACCTCGTCCCGTAAATAACGTTCGATGTCGTAAGCCTTCGGTCGAGCATATTCGTTAACAAAACTAAATTTCAGTATCGATTTGCGGAACGACAAGGCCATGATTCGTTCTATGTATACCGCGACACACCGCTACACACTTAACGTAAACACCTCTCGCGCAGACGTGCGGCAGGGACGTAAACACCGTCCGAACCGCTGCGCCGCCGAAGGCTGACTGCTACTCAAGCACAACTCACGACCCGTCCTCACAGCTTCAATTCTGCCAGTGCCACGTGTCTTACCCTCCATACTTCACAGAAGCTCTTCTGCGAACCTTGCAGAACTAGCTCTTCTGGAAGAAAGGATATTGCGGAGGCATGGTTTAGCCACAGCCTGGGGGATGTTTCCAGAACGAGGTATTCCTCCGCAGCGGAGTGTACGCTGATATGAAACTTCCTAGCAGATTTCCGGTAAAACGGTGTGCCGGACCGAGACTATAACTCGGGACCTTTGCCTTTCGCGGGCAAGTGCTCTACTATCTGAGCCACCCAAGCAAATTCCACTGCACGGTGAAAATCTCATTCTGGAAACATCTCGCAGGCTGTGGGTAAGCCATGTCTGCGCAATATCCTTTCTTCCGGGAGTGATGTTCTGCAAGGTTCGCAGAAGAGCTTCTGCGAATTTTGGAAGGTAGGAGACGAGTTACCGGCAGAATTCAAGTGTGAAGTCGGGTTGTGAGTAGTGCTTGGGTAGCTCAGATGGTAAAGCACTTTCCCGCGAAAGGCAAGATTTCCGAGCTCGAGTCTCGGTTCAGCATACAGTTTTAGTCTTCCAGGACGTTTCAAATAAGCGCACGCGCCACTGCAGAGTGAAAATCTCATACTGAGTCTATATATGCTCCTAGGTATGTCTGGCAATCCAGTAGCTGATTTAGGAGTCTCGGCCTGACCATGATGTAATCTAACTGAAATCTTCCCGTATCTCCCGTCCTTTTTAAGTATAACACCTCCTCTTTTGATTCCTGAAATTGTATTCACTACCGAGCGTGGTGGCGCAGTGGTTAGCACACTGGACTCGCATTCGGGAGGACGACGGTTCAATCCCGTCTCCAGCCATCCTGATTTAGGTTTTCCGTGATTTCCCTAAATCGTTTCAGGCAAATGCCGGGATGGTTCCTTTGAAAGAGTACGGCCGATTTCCTTCCCCATCCTTCCCTAACCCGAGCTTGCGCTCCGTCTCTAATGACCTCGTTGTCGACGGGACGTTAAACAACATTAACCTAACCTTGTATTCACTATTACCAGATGAAATTTATTACGGAACTCGTCTTTCTCCTTTCTCATTCTTAATACCAAACCCCTAATCTCTCGCAAACCTTTCTTCAACTCCTTCACCAACAACCATATCCTGTCCCCTATGACTATTAAATTTTCATCTCCCTTTAAGTACGGTATTGTCCGTTCAGTACCTTCATATACTTTCTTGTCCCTTCATCTTCAGCTTGATATCTTTGTCTGTGTCTGTTTGCTGTCGATTTCGATGAGAACAACACTGCCGCTGAAGTGTTCACAATAACACAACCTCTACCCTACCTTCCTCTTTATAACGAATCCTACTCCCAGTATACTTTTTTTCTGCTACTCTTTATATAACCCTAGACTTACCTGACTAGGATCCGTGACGCGAACAGGGAAATCGAGTTGGTCCTACAGATTCTCGATAGGGCTTAAACCTGTGGAGTTTTTTGACCAGGGGAGTACGGTGAACTCCTCCTGATGCTTTGCGAACCATAGGGAGCTGTGTAGCACGTTGTGTTGTCCATCTGGTAGATGCCGTCGCACCGAGAACTTCGTGGTGGTAAGGTTTTATGGCACCAAGCTGCTGAGGTCATCGGTCACTAAGCTTTGGTACTATTTAAACCAACTTAAACTACCTTACGCGAAGACAACACACACATTCACGCCCGATGGAGGACTCAAACCTCCGACGGGAGGAGCCGCGCGGCCCGTGATAAAGCGCCTTAGACAGCGCAGCTACCCCGAGCGGCGCACCGAGGAGAAACAATTTGCATGTAGGAATAAACATGGTCTCGATGGGTATATGTTGATGCATTGCGCCTACCAGAATACAACGAGTTCATCCTCTTAATGTCCTCCAGCGTCTACCTCTCGACGACTGTATACGCAAATGGCCATCTGTCTGAGGAGCATGAAACGTGATTCATCTGGAAAGGCCACCTACCGCCACACAGTGGATGTCCAGTTACTGTATCGGCGTCCGAATTCCAGGCTTCGTCGCCGATGAACAGCAGTCAGCATCGGTGCATTAACCACGCGCCCGCTGCGAAGGACCATACACAACAACGTTCGCTGAACGGTCGTTGACGAGACACTGTCGGTAGCCTCTTGGTTCTCTGGGTGGTCAGCTGCTAAGCAGCTGCACGTCTATTCGCCCGTACACATATCTGGAGCCGTTGTTCACCCTTGTCATCTATGGTCTGTGGTACACCAAAGTTGCCTTGGGGCCGGTTTCTTAATGTTATCCAAGGATCTTCGCAGGTACCTTCCTTTATTTTTCTGTCTAACATGTGATAGCCCTGTTTCAGGTAATTCAGATCCTCTTCATCTGACTAGCTGTTGTTGTTTTCATTACTGTAGTATCTTCAGCCTTAGAGAACATAAAGCACACATCATTATTATTCATTAATTTGGTATCCCATTAAGTTTATAGGCTGGTTCTACTGTGACGGTTCTATTAACTTCAAGCTACTCTTCGTCATTACTACATTGTGATCTGAGTTCTATATCTGCTACTGGATGCACTTTAAGAAGTAAAATCAGATCTCGGAATATCTGTGTCATCTTGATGGAGTGTATCAGGCATCTACACGGTAGTGCCATCACTTTGCGCTCACAATGTAATAATCCAATCCGAGCTGTCGGAAACCATCGTGAAATTGTTCATGGAGCGAGAATACAACGAATGATATGCACTGTCAAAATTTTAGCTACTTCGATTTAAGTATTTTCTTTAAATTGTTGAAGTTATTCGTTTCTACCGCACCAAGAAACGCTTATAAGAGCGGTTTGTACAGCCCTTCTTGGCTAGCAAGGGATCAGCCATGACAAGAGAACATAGCGCCGCTTGGAGATAATGTCATAAGCGACAGTGTGGCACCTAAACCATGTAAAATATGTCACATATCATTAATGTTTTGAATGAAAGGCAGCTTTTACCGACATTACACTTCCGCATATACAGGGTGTTACAAAAAGGTACCGCCAAAACTTTAAGGAAACATTCCTCACACACAAAGAAAGAAAATATGTTATGTGGACATGTGTCCGGAAACGCTTACTTTCCATGTTAGAGCTCATTTTATTACTTCTCTTCAAATCACATTAATCATGGAATGGAAACACACAGCAACAGACCGTACCAGCGAGACTTCGAACACTTTGTTACAGGAAATGTTCAAAATGTCCTCCGTTAGCGAGGATACATGCATCCACCCTCCGTCGCATGGAACCCTTGATGCGCTGATGCAGCCCTGGAGAATGGCGTATTGTATCACAGCCGTCCACAATACGAGCACGAAGAGTCTCTACATTTGGTACCGGGGTTGCGTAGACAAGAGCTTTCAAATGCCCCCATAAATGAAAGTCAGGAGGGTTGAGGTCAGGAGAGCGTGGAGGCCATGGAATTGGTCCGCCTCTACCAATCCATCGGTCACCGAATCTGTTGTTGAGAAGCGTACGAACACTTCGACTGTAATGTGCAAGAGCTCCATCGTGCATGAACCACATGTTGTGTCGTACTTGTAAAGGCACATGTTCTAGCAGCACAGGAAGAGTATTCCGTATGAAATCATGATAACGTGCTCCATTGAGCGTAGGTGGAAGAACATGGGGCCCAATCAAGACATCACCAACAATGCCTGCCCAAACGTTCACAGAAAATCTGTGTTGATGACGTGATTGCACAATTGCGTTCGGATTCTCGTCAGCCCACACATGTTGATTGTGAATCGATGAAGTACGGTACATTCTGATGAAACTAAAATGAGCTTTAACATGGAGATCAAGCGTTTCCGGACGCATGTCCACATAACATCTTTTCTTTATTTGTTTGTGAGGAATGTTTCCTGAACGTTTGGCCGTACCTTTTTATAACACCCTGTATAATTCTTATAAAGGCGATTACCAGAAGAAAATGAATCAAGGCAGTGTTTCATATTACAATATAGACGACTTCCATCAGCCCTCACTTAAATTTATTGAAATGAAATATTTCCTGCACTTACATCATTTTAATATATATCGTAGTAACAAAGAAACAGTTCCTTGTTTATGCCCCAAAGTTGCCACAATAAAGCGAAGTGCCACTTGAATGAAGAAAGGAAACATTTTCCTTACACCAGACACACTTGACGAATGGAAAATTAATGCTTTCAGGCACATCGCAATAATTACTACTCTTGTTTAGATAGAGCTGCGGTGGAGTAAGAAATGGCCCTTGTCGTTCCTCAGCTTACTGTGCTGCAAACCCAGCATGCTTAATGTCATTTGTAGAACATATCGATGCAAGCTGTAATGCACAAATGACTGAAATTTAAGAATACTGTCCTCCTGACAAAACATCAAATGACACAGACCAATCGGAAATTTCTTGGCAGTATCCTTAAAACTACTTTCCACAGACGAAAAACTTCTTTATCGAGAGTAACATTGGTTGTTCCAGCTGGAATCTGAATTAAACCAAGTCTTTCCGTCGTCCTCCGGAAAGACCGAGCTATCGTTATGTCCAGCCCAAAAGTCCCACAAAAGCAATGAATTGATTTTTGCAACTGGTTACAAGCCGCATAGAATAAAATTTAAAACAAATTGTTTCCTATTTTTCCAGATTTTGATAGGTCGATTAAAAGATTTTTTTGTCACTGAACAGTCCTTTTTATTTTTTGTTCCTAATGTGCCTTGAGGTCCCTGAAGATTTCCGATTAAAAAATAAAACGGGAACAGACACCGTCCGAACAGGCCTTAAAGGCCCTACGTTACCGACCGGTCGCCATGTCGTTGTCAGCCATTACTAGTCACTGGACGCGGATACAGAGGGGCATGTGATCAGCACACCATTTTCCCTGCCGTCGTCAGTTTTCGAGGCTAATACTGCTGCTCCTCAACCAAGTAGCTCCTCAAGTGGTCTCACAAGGGCTGAGTGCACCCCGCTTGACAACAGCACTCAGCAAACCCTGACGGTGACCCATCCAAGAGCTAGACAAGCCCGACGACGCTTAACTACGGTGATCTGACGGAAACCGGTGTTACCACTGTTTGATTTCTTTTCTTAACCAGGTGGAAGAAGAGCTGAAGTCAGCCATGCTCGCCTCAATGGCGATTCGCAGACCTTAGACTCGTCGTTTCCCACCGGTACCGGAGAATTTCCGCTCAGGAGTCGCTCTACATGCTTCATACCCCTTGAAAACCCCTCTAAAGAACTGCTGTTCGTGTATTTATTCCACTTTACTGGTTAATGTTAGTTATTATTGGAGGCAGGGGGGGGGGGGAATGAGACTTTGTAGGCATCCAATGCAGTAAATCTTTCGTATAGTTCTTCTTTCACAGTTTTGCGAGTTTCATTTTGATGCATTTTTATTATTTTGTGTAAGTTTTTCTTCCATTTATACAGATCACAGTCAGATTTTGCGAAATAAAGCTAGGTTTCCACACTGATTAACATTAAGCTCTGCACAGTGAATATTAATTCAGTTTTATCTCCATTGTTAACACGTACTCTTGTGCTTTCTTTTTCAGTCACTAGAAACTTTGCACTGGGCGAAAGATTCGCGATACATGCAAGCTTCTGGCCTTTTAGAAGTACGCCGCGCGGGATTTGCCGAGCGGTCTAGGGCGCTACAGTCCTAGACTGTGCGGCTGGTCCCGGCGGAGGTTCGAGTCCTCCATCGGGCATGGGTGTGTCTATTTGTCCTTAGGATAATTTAGGTTAAGTAGTGTGTAATCAACGAAAGGATAACGTTCTACGAATCGGGGCGTGGAATGTCAGAAGCTTGAACGTGGTAGGGAAACTAGAAAATCTGAAAAGGGAAATGCAAAGGCTCAATCTAGATATAGTAGGGCTCAGTGAAGTGAAGTGGAAGGAAGACAAGGATTTCTGGTCAGATGAGTATCGGGTAATATCAACAGTAGCAGGAAATGGTATAACAGGTGTAGGATTCGTTATGAATAGGAAGGTAGGGCAGAGGGTGTGTTACTGTGAACAGTTCAGTGACCGGGTTGTTCTAATCAGAATCGACAGCAGACCAACACCGACAACGGTAGTTCAGGTATACATGCCGACGTCGCAAGCTGAAGATGAACAGATAGAGAAAGTGTATGAGCATATTGAAAGGGTAGTGCAGTATGTAAAGGGGGACGAAAATCTAATAGTCATGGGCTACTGGAATGCAGTTGTAGGGGAAGGAGTAGAAGAAAAGGTTACAGGAGAATATGGGCTTGGGACAAGGAATGAAAGAGGAGAAAGACTAATTGAGTTCTGTAACAAGTTTCAGCTAGTAATAGGGAATACCCTGTTCAAGAATCACAAGAGGAGGAGGTATACTTGGAAAAGTCCCGGAGATACGGGAAGATTTCAATTAGATTACATCATGGTCAGACAGAGGTTCTGAAATCAGATACTAGATTGTAAGGCGTACCCAGGAGCAGATATAGACTCAGATCACAATATAGTAGTGATGAAGAGTAGGCTGAAGTTCAAGACATTAGTCAGGAAGTATCAATACGCAGAGAAGTGGGATACGGAAGTACTAAGGAATGACGAGATACGTTTGAAGTTCTCTAACGCTATAGATACAGCAATAAAGAATGGCGCAGTAAGCAGTACGATTGAAGAGGAATGGACATCTGTAAAAAGGGCCATCACAGAAGTTGGGAAGGAAAACATAGGTACAAAGAAGGAAGCTGCGAAGAAACCATGGGTAACAGAAGAAATACTTCAGTTGGTTAAAGAAAGGAGAAAGTACAAACATGTTCCGGAAAATCAGGAATACAGAAATACAAGTCGCTGAGGAATGAAATAAATAGGAAGTGCAGGGAAGCTAAGACGAAATGGCTCCAGGAAAAATGTGAAGACATCGAAAAAGATATGATTGTCGGAAGGACAGACTCAGCATACAGGAAAGTCAAAACAACCTTTGGTGACATTAAAAGCAACGGTGGTAACATTAAGAGTGCATCGGGAATTCCACTGTTAAAAACAGAGGAGAGAGCAGATAGGTGGAAAGAATACATTGAAAGCCTCTATGAGGGTGAAGATTTGTCTGATGTGATAGAAGAAGAAACAGGAGTCGATTTAGAAGAGATAGGGGATCCAGTATTAGCATCGGAATTTAAAAGAGCTTTGGAGGACTTACGGTCAAATAAGGCAGAAGGGATAGATAACATTCCATCAGAATTTCTAAAATCATTGGGGGAAGTGGCAACAAAACGACTATTCACGTTGGTGTGTAGAATATATGAGTCTGGCGATATACCATCTGACTTTCGGAAAAGCATCATCCACACAATTCCGAAGACGGCAAGAGCTGACAAGTGCGAGAATTATCGCACAATCAGCTTAACAGCTCATGCATCGAAGCTGCTTACAAGAATAATATACAGAAGAATGGAAAAGAAAACTGAGAATGTGCTAGGTGAAGATCAGTTTGGCTTTAGGAAAAGTAAAGGGACGAGAGAGGCAATTCTGACGTTACGGCTAATAATGGAAGCAAGGCTAAAGAAAAATCAAGACACTTTCACAGGATTTGTCGACCTGGAAAAAGCGTTCGACAATATAAAATGGTGGAAGCTCTTCGAGATTCTGAAATAAGTAGGGGTAAGCTATAGGGAGAGACGGGTCATATACAATATGTACAACAACCAAGAGGGAATAATAAGAGTGCTCGTACAACAACCAAGAGGGAATAATAAGAGTGCTCGTATTAAGAAGGGTGTAAGACAAGGCTGTAGCCTTTCGCCCCTACTCTTCAATCTGTACATCAAGGAAGCAAAGATGGAAATAAAAGAAAGGTTCAGGAGTGGAATAAAAATACAAGGTGAAAGGATATAAATGATACGATTCGCTTATGACATTGCTATCCTGAGTGAAAGTGAAGAAGAATTAAATGATCTGCTGAACGGAATGAACAGTCTAATGAGTACACAGTATAGTTTGAGAGTCAATCGGAGAAAGACGAAGGTAATGAGAAGTAGTAGAAATGAGAACAGTGAGAAACTTAACATCAGGATTGATGGTCATGAAGTCAATGAAGTTAAGGAATTCTGCTACCTAGGCAGTAAAATAACCAATGACGGACGGAGCAAGGAGGACATCAAAAGCAGACTCGCTATGGCAAAAAAGGCATTTCTGGCCAAGAGAAGAATTTGAGGAAGAAATTTCTGAGGATGTAAGTCTGGAGTACAGCATTGTATGATAGTGAAACATGGACTGTGGGAAAACGGGAACAGGAGAGAATCGAAGCATTTGAGATGTGGTGCTATAGACGAATGTTGAAAATTAGGTGGACTGATAAAGTAAGGAATGAGGATTTTCTACGAGAATCGGAGAGGAAAGGAATATGTGGATAACACTGATAAGGAGAAGGGACAGGATGATAGGACATCTGCTAAGACATGAGGGAATGACTTCCATGGTACTAGAGGGAGCTGTAGAGGGCAAAAACTGTAGAGGAAGACAGAGATTGGAATACGTCAAGCAAATAATTGAGGACGTAGGTTGCAAGTGCTACTCTGAGATGAAGAGGTTAGCACAGGAAAGGAATTCGTGGCGGGCCGCATCAAACCAGTCAGTAGACTGATGATCAAAAAAAAAAAAAGTGTGTAAGCTTAGGGACTGATGACCTTAGCAATTAAGTCCCATAAGATTTCACACACATTGGAACATTTTTTTTAGAAGTACACCTACTCTTGTTACGATCCTTCAACATCGTATGTTACTTTATAGGATCTGAGTCTGAGCTTGTGTACACGTCCACCAACAGATGATAACGTACAGCCAATTCTTCCGGCTGCCTGGGAGGTTAATCGTGGTAATGAATATCGATTGCTATCTTTATGCTCTCCTGTCTGTCCTGTTTGCGCCTAAGATTAGGTTCAGGAATAGATTCGCCTTAATATGACAGCTTGTAGTCATCATCTGGAGTCCGCCTTCCAGCAGGCTGTGTCTGTTGCTAATCGGTAGTCAGTTGCAAGAGAGACTGAGGCGGCAGGCGACACTGGTATCTGGACGAAGGACCACCTAGTGACAACAGCGTAGGACGTATGTGCCAAGGTCAGAGCTGCAACGGTGGCTAGGGGGTCCGTTCGACACCTCAGAAGCTTGCAGTGTTCGCTGCGTCTGAAATTACTTAGAATTCTTTATCCACTGGTTTCTACGAGTAAGCGAAGGGAATGTAGCAAGGACTTTAATGGTACCTCTAGTGAAAAACTGAGATGTGAGAGTGGTATTCCGAGATAGTACTGCTAGGCCGATTTGAAGGTGTAGCGAATGTGTGTTTCTAAGTACGATAATGCTGAGGATGGTAGTTTCGATTACTTTTACACTTCAGCAGTGTTTGGCGGTTTATCAGATCCTTAAGTATATGGGACTTTCTCGCTGCCAATGATAAACGTTAGTAAAATTCATTTGAGAAGAGCAGAAATATACTCTGAGTATCCACGTGTCAAGATTTTGTGATTACCTGCTTGTTGTCAGTGGGTTTCAGGTAGTTACGCTCGTGTGGTGTTTATATGTGTATGCTTCGCGGTCCTCTTAAACGCCGATAAATTAGACGGTGGAGCAGATGTACAATATGTGTATGTCGCTAATCAAAGTTATAACAGAAGATTGCCGCAGTGGATGTACACTTCTCCAGAACGTGTGTAGCGGCTATTGCTTTATAACGTGCTTGCTCAAATTTGGTTGATGGAAGTGCTGAAAGAAACTGTATCGTCGGTCGGAACACTGGGTCTTCCGTACGGTGTTGGTGCAGAAGGACCTTTACGCTCACGTCAGCTGGCGTGCAGTGAGTGTCTCTGTTGCAGATCAGCCCCCTTGTAATGATAAATACCAGCTTTCGGTCTGTACGCTTGGGACAGGAAAGGCAGAAATACCACTGGCTCAGTTTTGCGAGCGAGATAGAAGTGCTATCGGCAGATTGACGAGGACTAGACTTCAAGAATAGGCTGAAAACGTACTCAGCTGGAGATTCTGCTCACCGTCCCCGAGATCATAAATTACCTTTAAGTAAGTCGTGTATTGAAATTTGTCGTACTCTGTTTGATTTAGTGTGCTTTCTTAAGTGGTTAGTGAATTTATGTTTTTAGTACTATGAAATTAAGTTTTCTGGAAGTATGACGCCCGGTAATGAACTTTTTGAAGTAGTAAGGATTAAGGCAGGGGGCCCTTTGAAGTATGATATATCTTATAGGGCTGTGTCAAACATCTGTTCCAAAAAATTATTAAGCATTGTGAAACTGAGGATACTACGTTGCTTTCTTATGTGTTTATGTGGGCATTGATGTAATCTGGTGTGAAGATTTTATATTTTACTTTTTGGTTAAGTAAGTGTTCAGAGGAGTGTGTGTTAACCAGAGGCTTTTAAATGTGTAAAGCGGTAGTTACTATAGAATAACATTCAATTTTTAAGGTTCAGTTTTAAATACAAGTTGTTATGTTTATGGATCTAGAGTGTGATTTTGAAGAGATTAATAAATGGCTCCATGCACTCTTTTCCCTGGTTCGAAGTATAGCTTTAATTTTACGGCACAGGACGTACCAGCTTTCGCCTCATTACAGCAACACAGCTACACAATACGCGCTCACTTGAGGCAATTGAATTACGTCAAAATGCTACAAAGCATTTAGGCCTGGGAAAGCTGTTATTTAGCCCACTAGCACGCAGGTTATTACGGAAACTTGGAGTGCTTCTCGCTTGATAAATGTATTGCTACCTGTGCGTAGTATGTGCCTGGCACCACAGCACAAACAGCCAACACCGCAAACCATAAATCGGTATCGTTTTCCTTCGTATTCTGCGTGAAATTAACTCACGAACTTTACACAAGAACAGCTTAAAATTACTCGTGCCAATAACACAATGTAAATGTATTTTGTGTGTGCTACGCTGGTTCTGAATTACATAAATCTGAATACTGCATCTACCATTAAAGAGTTTACTGTGCAGCTTTGCAGCATGTGAATAATAGATAGGCATTCAAAAGGTATGGACGAAAAGAACTTTCGCATAATATGTCATTGCTAAGTTACATAGCTCTATGAAAAGAGGACCATATGTAGAAAGAATTACTGCAGAATAGTATAGAAAGTAGCTGCAGTAATTACACAACGAGACGTACAGATATGACGCATTCAAATACAATAATTACACTGAGCTCACAGCCATTTGTGATGGGCCCCTGGACATTGCAAATGGCGGGAAATCGCTTTCAATAGGGTGTATAAGTACCACGGATGGCAGTACATATTCTACAACGTACTTCCATGTTATGTTAACCGGGGACCTAGAAACGACAGAGAGGTTCCGTCCCCTCTGCAGCCGCAGTGGTCCGCAACCCCACGACGACTACCGCAGTCCACTTTACCCTTCCGCCGCCCCACACCGAACCACTCTTTCAGGGTTATTGTGCGGATCGGCCCCCGGTGGACCCCCCAGGGAACGTCTCACACCAGACGAGTGTAACCCCTATGTTTGCGTGGTAGAGTAATGGTGGTGTACGCGCACGGCCTTGGCCTTGTAGTCCCGTTAAAAGTGGTTTACTATTATACCCGCTGATTGACGTGGGTGCCTTCTTGCCTGTTGTGTAGTGCAATTGACCGTGGTCCACCACCTCCTCTCCGTAAAGCAGTGTATGTTGTTCGGATCGCTCCCTGTGCACGTGAGACAATTCTGTGAGCAATACCGAACACCTGGGCTACACTAACCACACGTCGCCTTCTTGCAGTTGCTCAATAGCTCTTACACATGTCAAATCATACAAGTGTTATTATGAAGAACCCCACCATCGTGCCCCGAAACTGATCGTTAATTAACAAAGGGTGTCTATCACCGTTTCTCCAACTGCCTCGTATTGCAGTGCGAGCTCCATTTGGCACTACAGTCACGCTGACCTTATGCCACGCGAGGTCCTGCTTTCTGTGCACAACTGGGAGATCTATATCACCATGCTCCCGCACTCTCGTTCATATCCACCAAATTGTTAATACATTATGGTACTTCATGTACTTCGTACCTACGTTTTGCAGAACAGGGCGCACAGAACCGATACCAATTGGTCATTAGCGGGAAAAACACTGACACTGAGAAACGAAGTGGCATCATCATGCCGACCGGTGTTAGGCGAGCAGTGGTAGTTTCATCTGGTGACTTCAGTTTTATATTTTATGGAAAGAACGACCATGAGAGCGGTTTTTTTATTATGTTTATTGGCTGTGACAATGATTTTATCAGATGGTCTGCCTCATATGCCATGATGTCCATATGGTTTTATAAATGTTAATCCACATTTCAGATCTGATGTTGGCACCTTCAGAGTGCTAAAACCGGTCATCCAATAAACGATTCAAGCGATCGTGGCTTTTCAATTATTTTAAGTTCCAGAAAGGAACAGATATTATATTTTGTAATTCTCCCGGCTCCAGGAATGCAGCTGAAACCTCCTGATTTTTTTCATAGCATAGCCGTCCGCCGCGCCTAACACACTTCGTCTGAGCAGCTGGAGCCGAAGTCCCTAGGAGCATGTCGGAATCGTTCGGAACACTGCACGACACCCGTCGCCACACACACTTCTTTGGAATTGGCCAGTTTTGAGAGAAAATTTCCTTAATGAGGGTGAAGATGAATGTGCAACGATAATTTGATAAGCCTTAGAATATGAGAACAGTCTCCATTATACTGCTGCTATTTTGTACACAACATAACGAAAATTTCTGGGACTTCTATTAAAAAACAGGAAAGTGACTATATTCCTTCGCTGAACTAAGTACGATTACGACAGAATTTCGAACCAAAATTGCCAACAGAAAAATGACAAGTTCTACAGACAGTTAGCTATGCAATGTCTGAAGAAGTTGATGGCTGGAGATCAAAGTACCAGGATTACATGAATAAGTAGTGCGAATATGGCGACTCTGTTTACAAGAAAATGAACATTTTGACAATTGATGAAGAAGTTGATTGGAAATAATTACAAGAGCTGGCTGCTTCTCTGAACGTACCAGTAAATGAGGTCAAACAGTATACACTCATACTGTAGGATGTTAGTGAAGCTGTGATGAGTAATACACAGAGGGTAGCCGTACCCTGAGAAAATTTTTTTGTAAAATTTAAAGATGGCGCTGGAAAAGAAATCAAAAACCATCGCTTTATCTCTTCCTGTTGCAAACACCACCGCTGACCTTGTTTTAGCATTATTAACAAACTTTTGTCAAACAGTTGCAATCGGCTAAATGAAGCCCATGTCAAATCTGAAGTACAGGAATCCACCAATTTCAAGTTCTACTGTACAGAAACTCATGATTTTATTGTTGCTAATCCAAAGGTAATACAACAAACATAGAATGTAAAAAAAAAATCAAACAAAAAATATTTAATTTCCTTTGATTTCTTACACTGAAGGTCCAAAGAAACATTAACACCTGCCAAATATCGGTAGCAGAAGTGCCGCATCACGACGTAGCATGGACTCGCCTAACGTCTGAAGCAGTGCTGCAGGGAACTGACACAATGGATCCTGCAGGGCTGTCCATAAATCCGTAAGAGTAAGAGAGTAGTAGTTGGTCTTAGTGCTGCACCTTTCTTAGATTAAAGTCAGCTGACAGGTATATCTGCTTAAAGGAAGTCCCTCAAACAAAGGGCTCACCTTCAGAGGACGTCGTGTTTCCAAGTAGAGAAGGAATTAGCATATTTCATCAAAATATGAGAGGTATTTAAGTTAGTGAACTGCTTATAGATGATGACTCTGAAATTATTGGTATATCGGAGCACCACTTAAATCATTTGACAATTCAGAGGCTTCCTTTATCAAGGAGCTCCTTGCGGGGTGGGGGAGTGGCTCCGTATGTAAAAAACAATATTCAATTTGAGTCCATAGACGTATCACGGCACTGCACTGAGCAGATATTTGAATGTTGTGCAGGGGCAGTTGAATTTAGTGAAACTAAACCTCTAATTGTAGTTGTTTATTGGTCCCCTAACTCTGACTTCAGAGCATTTCTGCTCAAGCTATAGAGGGTTCTTGATTCACTATGTAGGAAGTACCAGAAATTAGTTCATGTGGCGACTTCAATGTAAATTTTGTGTATCCTAAAGTCATGTCATCTGAGGCAAATTGTGTTTTTCCTAACTAGGGTCCAGGTGAACAGTAGCACAGCCATAGACAATATTTTTATTCATTCTTCATTACTAGATGGGCATTCGGTTAGTAAAAGGGTGAATGGCCTTTCAGACCATGATGCACAAATTTTAACACTAAAAGGCTTTTGTACTCAAACAACTGTCACATATAATTACAAACTATGTAGGCAAGTTAATCCAAATTCAATAGAGAGTTTTTTAAACCTCATCAAGGAACAAGAGTGGCAGGATGTTTATAGTGTCGATAACATAGATGACAAATATAATGCTTTTTTTAACACATTTCTCATGCTCTTTGAGAGTTGCTTTCCATTAGAACGTTCTAAACGTGGTACTAACAGTAATAGGTAGCCCGGGTGGCTGACTAGTGCGGTAAGGATATCAAGTAGAACATAGCGGCAATTGTATGAAAATGTTAGAAGAAGTCACAATCAAGCTATAGTATCCCATTACAAACAGTACTGTAAGGTGCTTAAAAATGTTATTAGGAAGGCAAAAGTATGTGGTATGCAAACAGAATAGCTAAATCACAGGATAAAATTTAAACCATTTGGTTAGTTGTGAAGGAAGTGTCTCGTCAGGACACAAGGTCGACGATATAAAGTCAGTTCGTAGTAAAAACATTTCTGCTAATGGTAAATCAAATATATGTACAGTGTTTAACAATCATTTTCTGTGCACAGGTAGTGAATTAAATAAAAATTTAGTTTCTACAGGGAATCATATAACTCTCTTGGCAAATCCCTTCCTGAGACTATTGTCTGAAATACTCCTCTGTGATTCAGACAAGGGGGAGATAGAGTCAACAATTAAATCACTGAAGACTAAGGACTCCCATGGATATGATCTCGTGCCTAGCAGAATATTACTGTGCAGCACATGTTAACCCTGTATTTAGCCAAATTTGTAATTTTTCCTTTAGGAATGGTCAGTTTCCTGAACGATTAAAGTACTCAGTGGTAAAGCCGCTTTATAAAAAGGGAGAAAAGGACAATGTAGACAATTTTAGACCTATTTCTATGCTATCAGTGTTTGCTGAAGTTATTGAAAAGGCGGCGTATGTAAGGATAATTAAGCATTTTATATCACGCGATTTGTTATCAAATGTACAGTTTGGTTTTAGACGTCGTTTAACAAGTGAAACTGCTATATTCTCTTTTCTCTGTGAGATACTGGATGGGTTAAACAATAGGTTTCGAACGCTAGGCATATTTTTTGATTTAACTAAGGCATTTGATTGTGTTGATCACAAAATATTGCAATATAAATTGGACCACTACCGAATACGGGGAGTAGCTCACAGTTGGTTCACGTCTTACTTTAGCAACATACAGCAAAAGACCATTATTCACAACGTTGAGAATGGCTGTGATGTGGGGTCTCAGTGGGGTACAGTCAAGTGGGCGTTGGGAGGGGAGGGGGTTGCCCCAGGAATCAGTTTGCGGCCACTCCTGTTACTTATTTATGTAAATGATATGTCCTCTAGTATTACGGACAAATCTAAAATATTTCTGACGACACTAGCTTGCTAGTAAAGGAAGTTGTGTGCAACGTTGGCCCAGTTTCAAATAGTGCAGTTCATGACCTAACTTCATGACCTGTAGAAAATAAACTAAGGCTAAATCAGAGCGAGACTCAGTTTTTACAGTTTCTAACAAACAAGTCGACAAAACCTGACGTATTAATTTCACAAAATGGGCATATGATTAGTGAAACTGAACAGTTCAGATTTCTAGGTGTTCAGATACATTGTAAAATGTCATGGAAAGCCCAAGTTAAGGATCTTGTTCAAAGACTTAATGCTGCTATTTTTACTATTCGAACGGCATGTGAAATGAGTGATCGTTCGAAAGGAAAATTAGTCTCCTTTGCTTACTTTCATTCGCTTATGTCGTATGGTATTATATTTTGGGGTAACTCTTCCCATTCTAAAAGGAAATTTTTGGTTCAGAAACTGGTGGTCCGGGCAATAAGTGGTGTAAGTTCATGAACCTCTTGTTGACCCCTGTTAACTAGTCTGGGTATTCTGACATTGGCCTCTCAATATATATATTCCTTACTGTCATTTCTTGTTAACAATAGTATCTTATTCCCAAGAATAACCAGCTTTCACTCAGTTAATACTCGGACAGAAATCAAACCTGTATTAGGCTCGGACTTCCTTAACTCTTGTGCAGAAAGGTGTGCAATATACTGCTGCATTCGTTTTCAGTAAGATACAGCTCGAATTAAAAAATCTTAGCAGTAATCCACGCGCTTTCAAATCGAAACTGAAGAGTTTCCTCATGGGTCTCTTCTTCTATTCTGTCGAGGTGTTCCCTCACAAATTAAGCTGATTCTTGTTGTATTGTTTATTGCGTTTACTTAAACTTATGGATTGACTTTTTTCGGGTTCATAAATATTTTATTTTTATCTGTTATTATTTTTATATTGTAATTTCATGTATGACAAGTTTCATGACCTTAGAGATTCACTCCTCAATTTGGTCCTACGGAACTTCACGTGTAAATGAAATAAAATATAATATCTTTAGAACAGCACGTTGCAATGCATTCCAGGTATGCTCAATAATGTTCATGTCTTTGAAATTTGGTGGGCAGCAGAAGTGTTTAAACTCAGAAGAGTTTTCCTGGAGCCACACAGTAGCAATTTTGGACCTAGGGTGTGCCACATTGCCCTGCAGGGACTGTCGAAGTCCGTCGGAATGCACAAAGGACATGAATGGCTGTAGGTGATAGACAGGATGCTGACCTACATGTCACCTGTCAGGATCTTATCTAGACGTATCAGGGGTCCCATATCACTCCAACTGCACACGCGCCACACCATTATAGAGCATCCGTCAGCTTGAACAGTTCCCTGCTGACATACAGGGTCCACGGATCTATGAGGCTGTCTCCATACGCGTTCTCGTCCATCCGCTCGATACAATTTGAAACGAGACTCGTCCAACCAGTCAATATGTGATCAACAATCCAATGTCGGTGTTGACGGATCTAGGCGAGGCGTGAAACTTTGTGTCGTACAGTCGTCAAGGGCACACGAGTGAGCCTTTGGTTCAATGACATTTCGTTGAATGTTTCGCACGCTGACGCTTACTGATGGCCCAGTATGGAAATCTGCAGCAATTTGCGGAAGGGTTGCACTTCTGTCACGCTGAAAGATTCTCTTAAATCGTCGTTGGTGACGTTGTTTCAGGATATTTTTCCGGCCGAAACGATGTCGAATATCCAAGGTACACTCGTGAAATGCTCGTTGGGGGAAATCCCCACTTCATGGCTACCTCGGAAATGGTGAGCCCCATCGCTCGTGCGCTGACTATAACACCAGGTTCAAACTAACTTAAATCTTGATAACCTGCAATTGTAGCAGCAGTAACCAATGTAACAACTGCGCCAGGTACTTGTTATGTATAAGCGTTGCCGACCGCAGCGCCGTATTCTACCTGTTTACATGTCCCTGTATTTGAATATGCATGCCTATACTAGTTTCTTTGGCGCTTCAGTGTACTTCTTATACCAGATTTTTGAAAGCCAGAGTTGGCAACCGTAACCAAAATGTGGGAAATCCACCCACCTCACTCACACCCCCCACCACCAACCCCCAAATACATCGTACACTCTTTGGTGGATGCGGGAGAAGCAGTGCAGTGTGGAACGAGCGACCAATGATGGCGGTCGGGGTACGAATACAATGCGAAGTTAATGAATGTATGAAGTAATTCGAAAATTCTGACAGAAGTTTAGCAAATCTAAACACACCGAAAAAAGTTTTGCATCAAAAAAAGTTTTGCATCAAAAAAAGTTTTGCATCACCGCGGTTCTGAGAGTTCCGGAACTTGTACAGAAAATTGGAATAGAGATCAATATAAACATCGTTTCCGACTTTTTTATTGCTCAGGGAAACCACACATTGCATGTTGTACCACCATACAGCGAGACCCTCAGAGGTGGTGGTCCAGATTTCTGTACACACCGGTACCTCTAATACCCATGAATGTATTCGTTGTGGCATACTATCCACAAGTTCATCAAGGCACTGTTGGTCCAGAATGTCCCACTCCTCAACGGCGCTTCGGCGTAGATCCCTTGTAGTGGTTGGTGGGTCACGCCGTCCGTAAACAGCCGTTTTCAATCTATCCCAGGCATGTTCGATAGGGTTCATGTCTGGAGAACATGTTGGCTACTCTAGTCGATCGATGCCTTTTTTCTGAAGGAAGTGATTCACAAGATGTGCACGATGGAGGCGCGAATTGTCGTTAATGAAGACGAATGCCTCGCCAATATGCTGCCGATATGGTTATACTGTCGGTCGGAGGATGGCATCCACGTATCGTACAGCCGTCACGGCGCCTTCCATGACCAACAGCTGCGTACGTCGGCCCCACATAATGCCACCCCAAAACAGGAGGGAACCTCCACCTTCCTGCACTCGCTTGACACTAAGGCGTTCAGCCCGACCCAGTTGCCTCCAAACACGTCTCCAATGATTATCTGGTTGAGGGCATATGTGAAATTCATCGGGGAAGAGAACGTGATGCCAGTCCTGAGCGGTCCATTCGGCGTGTTGTTGAGCCCATCTGTACTGCATTGCATGGCGTCCTGGTTGCAAAGATGGACCTCGCCATGGACGTCGGGAGTGAAGTTGCCCATCATACAGCCTATTACCCACGTCCTGTGGCTGCACGAAAAGCATTATTCAATATGGTGGCGTTGCTGTTAGTGTTCCTCCGAGCCATAATTCGTAGGTGGTGGTCATCCACTGCATCAGTAGCCCTTGGGTGGCCTGTGAGAGGCATGTCATCGACAGCTCTTGTCTCTCTGCATCTCCTCCATGTCCGAACAACATTGCTTTGATTCACTTCGAGACGGCTGGACACTTCCCTTGTTGGGAGCCTTTCCTGGCACAAAATAACAATGCGGACGCGATCGAAGCGCGGTATTGACCGTCTAGGCATGGTCGAACTACAGACAACACGAGCCATGTACCTTCTTCCTGGTGGAATGCCTGGAACTGATCGGCTGTCGGACCCCCTCCGTCTAATAGGCGATGCTCGTACATGGTTGTTTACATCTTTGGGCGGGTTTAGTGACATCTCTGAACTGTCAAAGGGACTGTGTCTGTGATACAATGATACAATATCCACAGTCAACGTCAGGTGTTCTGGGAACTGGGGTGATGCAAATTTTTCTGTGATGTGTGTATTTGCAAGAAATTGCAAGTTATACGTGTAACTGAGATCACAGAATATTGCATGCCTTGTCGATGGTTCAACGTTACTATGATGGGTTTTGATATCATTCGATACTGGAAGGAGTTATATTGGGAGCCAGTGAGCCCTTAAGACAGTAAAGTTCAAGTTGAATTTTGCTATGTGACTAGATGGAGTGAGAGCTGTCAATCTGCATATTAGTCAGATTAGGCCGTAACATTCATTACGAATAAGAAGATAGGACTGAGAACAAGTTACTGTGAACAGTTCAGTGATAGGGTTGCTCCCATAAGATTCGACAGTAAAACAACATCAACAACAGTAGTTCAGATATACATGCAGAGGTCACAAGCACAAAATGAAGAGATAAAGAAAGGAGGATACTAAACAGACAATTCAGTATGCAAACGGAGATGAAAATTTAATAATAACTGCAGACTGGATTGATCTTTTAGAAGATGGAAAAGGAGGAGTTGCAGGGGAATACTGATGTGGCAGTAGGAATAAGAGAGGAGGATTCAATCCTACAATAAATGCTTGTAATAGTGAATACACTATTAAGACCACAATAGGAGGATATATACTTGGCAAAAGCCATGGAGATATGGGAGGATTTCTGCTCGATTACATTATGGTCAGAAAGAGATTCCCTGATCAGATATTGGATAGTATAGCATGCCGAGGAGCAGATAAAAACTCAGATGACACTACAGTAGCGATGAAGAGTAGACTGAAGTTTAAAAGACTAGTTAGATAGACACAGAACCCAAAGAAGTTTTGAAGAACCATATGAAAGAATCACTGTGGAATGTAGTGGGATAGTAAAGTATTGAGGAATGATGATACCCGTTTGAAGTTCATTAAAGATGTGGATGCTGTGGCTAATACAGCAGGCCATCATAATTTATTATTTACTAAACAAATCGATTGGTAATGGTGATTGTTGCCGACTTACATGGTGGGCTTTAATCAAAACAATATTTCAATGAATTTTGATTTACAATAAAATGCTTTTGTGGAGTTGTCTCTTTCATCATTACATGCTGTTGCATGTTTTTTTAATAATATTTTTAAAGCATTTTGTAAAAATAAAATTTGTAAAATATTCTTAACCTACGTTCATATTTCTTTTAAAATGCAATTGCTTTCAAATTACTGTTATTCCTTAACATCTACAAAATTGAATCGCACTAATCCTGTGTGCCTCATTGTCTTTACATGTTACACTAAAATTAGAACATTTATACACAAAAAATACACTACATAAACTTAACCTACTATTCACTCTACTGAGCGAACTTCTTTAAGTCTTTGTTAGCATTTTTCTTATTTCCTTTGTAACTTCCTCCTTCTTTGAAAAAGGGATGGTGTAGTTTGCGTGACAGAAAGTATCGTGAAGTACCACTTCGATGTTACGGGTGTAGCCCTCGATAACACTGGGTTTTTCCGAAAACACATTCTCATAATCTGTAAGTAGCTGAGTCAGTTCGTTTTCTTGTGCTTCAGTCAAATATTCAGACTCCATGGCATTCATGGCTATCAGTTTCCTTTTTTCCTCTCTTTCTTCAGTAATAAACTCTTGATAATATGCTTGTCTTGTACTTAAGTCAGAATATATATTCATTACTCGTATGCCTTCGAATCTAGACTGAAAGCTCCGGCAATATTTACCGTGCGCTTCCCGTGTCTTCAGCAATGACAAAATTACACGTCTACCCTCAGTCATAAGGCTCACTTCCCCGCACAAGGTTGATTTTTGCGTCCCCCTCTCGTAAAAATTCCATTCCCAGGATGCAAGCAACACCTAATCCCTTAACTACTAGGAACGAGCTCTTCATTGCTTCATTTCCTACCATAAACACTACTTGCACCTGGTGCTTTATGATATGAGATTGTGCACCTATTGCACCTGTTACACGACAATTCTTCACTGGCAATACTGGTATTATATTATTTTGACTCAAGTACTCGTGAAGATTTGCACTCATGACATTGGTTGACGCTATTATCTGTATTGGTGCTCCGTACGTATCTGCTTGCAATATAGCCTTCACAACACTTTTGTCGGTTAGATTACATTTCTGCGGTATATCTTCAATTTTCTTTTCTATTTTTATTCTCTCATAGTATCTTAGCATACAAAGTTTACTGCTGTCGTCAGTGAATGTGCCCTCACTTCACCATCCTGCAGCCAACAACGGAGAGCGTACTGCGGCTGTTTTTAGTTTAACGGATGAGCATTAGTGGGTTGACAGTTGTCTGTCACTTCCACTAATTTCACATTGTGGTTCTGGTTGTTGTTGTTGCTACTGTTCGGTTGGCCGCCCTGCCTCGCCGATGGTGTATTTTGATACTGTGAGTGGCTCTGGTTTTGCGGTGATCGGTTGTAACTTCCTGACATGTTCTGTGATGGACCTGGGTTGGCGTTCCATTGTGGCGCTGTGTTTTGTTGCCACTGTGGTGTCGGTTCACTATAACCACGCCACTGGTTTCGGTTGTTCCGCCATTGCGGATTGCCGTTACCATTATATCCACTAGTCATACGTCCACCATGATGTATCTTCCGATTTTGACGATTATAACGTTTGCCATTGTAACCATTGCCAATGTTTGTGCCTCGATCCTGTTTCCGGTGCTCTTGCCTATTCCCGTTACCATTTGGTACTGAGTTACTACTGTTACTGTTGTTGCCATTGTAATCGGCATTTTGTTGATTACAGCATGCATGGTTCTGTAAGTAGGCTGTTTATGTTTTCTTATTGGCAACATTACGTAGCGCTCTGTATGAAAATCACTGGCTGTGCTGTGTGCAGTCTGTGGCCAGTTTGCATTGTTGTCTGCCATTGTAGTGTTGGGCAGCTGGATGTTAACAGCGCGTAGCGTTGCGCAGTTGGAGGTGAGCCGCCAGCAGTGGCGGATGTGGGAAGAGAAATGGCGGAGTTTTGAAATTTGTAAGACTGGATGTCATGAACTGCTATGTATATTATGATTTTTCAACACTATTAAGGTAAATACATTGTTTGTTCTCTATCAAAATCTTTCATTTGCTAACTATGCCTGTCAGTAGTTAGTGCCTTCAGTAGTTAGAATCTTTTATTTAGCTGGCAGTATTGGCGCTCGCTGTATTGCAGTAGTTCGAGTAACGAAGATTTTGTGAGGTAAGTGATTTGTGAAAGGTATAGGTTAATGTTAGTCAGGGCCATTCTTTTGTAGAGATTTTTGAAAGTCAGATTGCGTTGCGCTAAAAAATATTGTGTGTCAGTTTAAGCACAGTCATGTATAATTTTTCTAAGGGGTCGTTTCAGTTCCAATTGTTTTTGGTTTCCATGTCTTCGATCAGTAAGTCAACAGAATCCATTATTTCCATGAATTGGTCTACATCATACTCCGGCACATTGATGAAATATTTTTTTCTAATTTCACTGGGCAACTTCATTTTTATTAATCTGATTATGTTGTGATCGGACATGGGTTCGTCCCAGTACCTGGTTTTGTTTATCAAAATATCTGCGTAACGTTCCCACCTTAGGACTGTATATTTCTGGACTGTACAACACATTCCGTAGTCTTTCTTGGACGCTATCGGACCAGAAATTTTGCAAGAATGCACCTTGAAACTGTTGCATCGTTAGACATTTTTCGGACACGTCGGTGGCCCACAGTGCCGCGTCACCTTGAATAAAGGAGACCACGAACTGTATTCTTTGGCTTTCCGTCCATGTCCTGGGAAACACATTCCTGAAGCTCTTAATGAATACCACAGAGTGGACATTTCGTTTTTCGCTCTTGAATGGTTGGAATATCCTGTGTTTTATCACGTTATCTTCCATTTTGCACATCTGATTCCTACTTTCTGTGGCATTCATTACTTCGTGATGTTCGCTGCACAGTATCGCATATTGTTCGTGCTCGTAATTCACATTAGGTTGCCGTTGCGCACTCGCGCCCTGCATACCGTCAGCGTTATATTAGTAATCAGTAAGCGGAGTCGGATACATTATCCGTCCGCCACTGTTTACATTGCTTTCCAACACAAAGTCTCCGAGCGACCACCTGTTGCCAATTCGGCAACTCCGCTGTCACACAGGATTTGATATTTGTTAATTCAGCGTGTAGTGCGGCAGCGGCTTTCCGTCATGTTCGACCGGCCGACCGGTTCTAGGCGCTTCAGTCTGGAACCGCGCGACCGCTACGGTCGCAGGTTCGAATCCTGTCTCGGGCATGGACGTGAGTGACGGCCTTAGGTTAGTTAGGTTTAAGTAGTTCTAAGTTCTAGGGGACTGACGACCTCAGATGTTAAGTCCCATACTGTTCAGAACCATTTATTTAGTGCGGCAGCGCTAGCGTCAATACACTCGCGGCCCCAGTCGCTTGTTCTACAGCTGTTTTTACATCGCTTTCAATATTTGCAGATATCTCGCGATCCTTTACTTCTAGTCGTTCATTAAATTCGTTTTCGACTTTTTGAGCTTGTACTTCCAAATATGCATCAATAATTTTCCATGCATCTATCTCCACATTATCCAAGTGATTGGTTAAAGTCTGGACATTGTCTTCTAGCTTGGCCTGCGATATCTGTAGTTTTTGCATCTCGCCGGCTAGTCTTTGCACAAGATCAGATATTTCTTTGTAAGCGTCTCGCGTCTCGGCAAGTTCGCATTTGATACAGTTTAGTTTCGTTTCTAGTCTTTGGTCTCGCTCTCTATCTTTCTGCTCACGCTCATGGAGCATTTGAGCAAGTTTCCCGTCTCTTTCTCTTTACCTATGTTCTGACATTCTTTCTTTTTGCCTTTCTTTCTGTTCTCTTTGTTGCTCTTGCTCATAGAGTATGTGATCAAATTTCTGATCTCCCTCCCGATCTCTTTCTTCTAACACGCGCAGAAATTCTGCAAATGGGTCTGCAATCGGTCAGCATACTGGTGCCCTGTTTAATCTAGCACTCGATTGGCCTCCATGAGTGTGAATTAGGGTCGTCGTTAGTACATTCCCATTTTGTTGTCGAGCGTCATTCTCCGTCCCCAAATCATGCCCCCCATTCCGGAAATTGTGTTATCCGAGGCGGTGGGTTGGGGTTTGCTCACGTTTCGCACCTGAACCTCACTCTCCATATTAACAAGATATTGTTCACCTGGTATAGACGCCTTTGGTTGTCCTATTTTCCCATAGTAAATTCACTTTAAGCCACTGACAAATCCTTAACACTGACACACACACACACGTATAATTATCCCCTCCAAAAATAAACACATAAATATACAAATACACACAATTAAATTTGCACTCTACTTATTATTTTTTCACCGAAGGTGTCTTATGTACATACGGATTCGATATTCCACACAGAGTTACGAAGGATGCTTGCACAATAGGCCTTACCTTTGTTATTTCTCTTTCACCTAATTCTTTTTTTCTCTACACTTTTTATTCTCCAGATCTTCTCAGGGTGCGGTTTTGTTATTGTACATGTAAAAGAATTCATATAGACATTAATATTTTACAACAATTAGGCATATACATAATTACATTCATTACAATAGTAAATATCATATTAATAAATCTCGCATTTTCTTTGGTCTGGCCCCAATGTTGTGGCGCCAATCTCGCTTATGTCAGCCGTCGTAATTTAATTTATTATTTACTACACAAATTGATTGTTGATAGTGATTGTTGCCGACTTACATGGTGGGCCTTAATCAAAATGATATTTCAATCAATCCTCATTTACAATTAAATGCTTTTGTGAAGTTGCCTCTTTTTTAACAATATTAATATTCAGTGGAAATTGTTAGTTAGTTAATGACTGTGAAACGCCCTGCTAATCCCGCAGGACAGGACATATAGTATAAACTGTGGAAAGGGGCCAAAATAAGGGGCTGTCAGTTACACTCAAACATACAACATTATTATTTGATCAAACATTACAAGATCCCAAAAAAAAATTTTTTTTAAACACATAGCTTTAATACTTGGAAGTTAATTACCAATGAAACATCCCCTTAGAAAAATTAAGATTGACAATACTGGTAAACCTCTACATTATTTGATTTTCAAACAGCTGAGCAAAAGTGAATGTACTAAGACATTTATCTCTTTACTTATTCTGACCAACACTAAACTGACACACAATTTTTTTAGCACAACGCAATCTGACTTTCAATAATCCCTAAAAAATAATTGCCCTGACTAACAATAACCTATACCTTTCATGAATCACTTACCTCACAAAAATCTTCGTTACTCGAACTACTGCAACACAGCGAACGCCAATGCTGCCAGCTAAATAAAAGATTCTAACTATTGATGGCAGTAACTACTGATAGGCATAGTTAGCAAATGAAAGATTTTGATGGAGAACAAACAATGTATTTACCTTAATAGTGTTCAAAAGTCATAATATATACTTTCAAAACTCTGCCGTCTCTCTCCATACATCCACCACTGCTGGCGTCTCACCTCCAACTGCGCCACGCTACGCGCTGTTCACATCCAACTGCCCAACACTACAATAGCAAATATTCCAACAATGCTAATCAGCCACAGACTGCACACAGCACAGTCAGTGATTTTCATACAGAGCGCTACGTGGCGTTACCAACATAAAAACCTAAGCATTCTACTTACATAGCCCCCGTTCTCCCCACAAAAAATTTTACAAATTGGTTTGGGCATTGGCCAATACATATTTGTTAAAAAAATTATATTAACGCTAACAAATATATCAAATACAATGTTGGTCAAAATCAAAAGTTTTCTCACAGTCCATAAAGACAGTCCTAATCATTCATCACAGTAGCAATTGCAGTTTTTTTTCAAAGTCAGAGCAGTAAAAGAAAATGCACACGAAAGTAGTGGATTTCCATGCAGTCTTGAAGAAGCAGTGTTGTCTTTCCCACGGAAAGACAGTGCTAACTCTTGACATGCAGAAAGGGAATGGTCCACAAGAGAGCAAACCCACAGCAGAGTCAGTCGGAGTTTTGAAGAATATTGGTAGGTAGGTCATCACAGAGCAGACCCACTGTAGTCCTGGTAGAGAGGATGGTACTGGTGGGCCACTAGAGGTGCAGACCCACTGCTGTCCTTGTAGAGATAATGGTATTGGTGGGCCATCAAAGGTGTAGACCCACTGTCGTCCTTGCAGAGATGGCCAGCAACCATCTGTTGCGACTGTGCAGGTACACACCCACCATTGAAGAGTCTTGCGGATAATATAACAAGTCCATAAATCACTACTTGTGCACTCACAAACTTTTTGGAATGTCCTTAGAACCAGCAGTGCTGTTAACCAGTGCCTTGCTGAATTATCAACACACGTGCAAACGCTAACATATTATGCATATACTATGACCAGTATACAAAGGTACAAAATACATCATTAAAGAACATAATACTACAGATAACATTTGTAGTAATACAGGTTTTACAAAAGAATAGAAATAAACATATACATCAGTGTTACAGGAATTATGACATGTTCTTGTTATTCTGGTCTTCAGTCCTAAGACTGGTTTGATACAGCTCTCCATGCTACTCTATCCTGTGCAAGCTTCTTCATCTCCCAGTACTGCAACCTACATCTTTCTGAATCTGCTTAGTGTATTCATCTCTTAGTCTCCCTCTACGATTTTTACCCTCCACGCTGCCCTCCAATACTAAATTGGAGATCCCTTGATACCTCAGAACATGTCCTACCAACCGGTCCCTTCTTCTAGTCAAGTTGTGCCACAAACTCCTCTTCTCCCCAATTCTATTCAATACCTCCTCATTAGTTATGTGATCTACCCATCTAATCTTCAGCATTCTTCTGTAGCACCACATTTCAGAAGTTTCTATTCTCTTTGTGTTCGAACTATTTATCGTCCACGTTTCACTTCCATACATGGCTACACTCCAAACAAATACTTTCAGAACGACTTCCTTATACTAAAATCTATACTCGATGTTAACAAATTTCTCTTCGTCAGAAACGCTTTCCTTTCCATTGCCAGTCTACATTTTATATCCTCTCTACTTCCACCATCATCAGTTATTTAGCTCCCGAAATAGCAAAATTCATTAACTACATTAAGTGTCTCATTTCCTAATCTAATTCCCTCAGCATCACCTGATTTAATTCGTTTACATTCCATTATCCTCGTTTTGCTTTTATTGATGTACATCTTATATCTTTCTTTCAAGACACTGTCCATTCCGTTCAACTGGTCTTCCAGGTCCTTTGCTGTCTCTGGGAGAATTACAATGTCATCGGCGAAACTCAGAGTTTTTATTTCTTCTCCATGGATTTTAATACCTACTGCGAATTTTTTCTTTTGTTTCCTTTACTGCGTGCTCAATATACAGATTGAATAACATTGGGGAAAGGCTACAACCCTGTCTCACTGCCTTCCCAACCACTGCCTCCCTTTCATGTCCCTCGACTCTTGTAACTGCCATCTGGTTTCTGTACAAATTGTAAATAGCCTTTCGCTCTCTGTATTTTACCCCTGCCACCTTCAGAATTTGAAAGAGACTATTCCAGTCAACATTGTCAAAAGCTTTTTCTAAGTCTACAAATGCTAGAAACGTATGTTTGCCTTTCCTTAATCTATCTTCTAAGATAAGTCATAGGGTCAGTCTTGCCTCATGTGTTCCAATATTTCTACAGAATCCAAACTGATCTTCCCAGGGGCTGGCTTCTATCAGTTTTTCCATTTGTCCGTAAGGAATTCATGTTAGTATTTTGCAGCCGTGACTTATTAAACTAATGGTTCGGTAATTTCCACACCTATCAACACCTCCTTTCTTTGGGATATGAATTATTATATTCTTCTTGAAGTCTGAGGATATTTCGCCTGTCTCATACATCTTGCTCACCAGATGGTAGAGTTTTGCTGGGGCTGGCTCCCAAGGCTATCAGTAGTTCTAATAGAATGTTGTCTACTCCTGGGACCTTGTTTCGACTTAGGTCTTTCAGTGCTCTGTCAAACTCTTCACTCAGTATCATATCTCCCATTTCATCTTAATCTACATCCTCTTCTATTTCCATAATATTGTCCTTAAGTACATCTCCCTTATATAGACCCTCTATATACTCCTTCCACCTTTCTGCTTTCCCTTCTTTGCTTAGAACTGGGTTTCCATCTGAGCTCTTGATATTCATACAAGTGATTCTCTTTTCTCCAAAGGTCTCTTTAATTTGCCTGTAGGCAGTATCTATCTTACCCCTAGTGGAATAAGTCTCTACATCCTTATATTTGTCCTCTATCCATCCCTGCTTAGCCATTTTGCACTTCCTGTCAATGTCATTTTTGAGACGTTTGTATTCCTTTTTGCCTGCTTCATTTACTGCATTTTTATATTTTCTCCTTTCATCAATTAAATTCAATATTTCTTCTGTTACCCAAGGATTTCTAATAGCCCTCGTCTTTTTACGTACATGATCCTCGGCTGCTTTCACTATTTCATCCTTCAAAGCTACCCATTCTTCTTCTACTGAATTTCTTTCCCTCATTCCTGTGAATTGTTCGCTAATTATGACGTAAGTAAATACATAAAAGATCACAATAGCTTTAGAAACATCAGCTTCACACATGAGCATTAAAACAAAACAGAGTAAATAATGTCTAAATATCTTTACAAAATAAATAACATATTATAAATGCAACTTATATTTGAGGATAATAATATTCCTCATCATAGTGACTGTAGCTGAGGAGTAAAAATTTCTACAACGTAACTCTTATTATCTAAACAAATAATTATAGGTAGAACACAAATACACAAGGGTAATCAAACACATAGCGGAATACAACAAAAGGAAAGGGCAGGGTTTCTTTTACTACAGTATTTATCGTATTTGATTTGCACACAAAACTTTCTTTGTTTTCTGGTAGATCTCCCTTAGTTCATCATTATTCCCAAAACGTCCTGTCTATACCTGTTGTCCCTAAACCCTACTTTCTTGTTCATACCCTCTTTCAAAATACTTGTTCTTCATTGTGCACTAATTTTTTCTGCCAAATCTTTTTTGATATAACTTCTCAATATATTTCTTCCAATTCATCGCAACTCATTCTCTTATATAGCCAACCCCCTCTTAAGCTAACTTAAATCTACTGAGCTCAGATATATATACTAAGGGACGAGGCAATGCAGCGGCACATAACAATTAACACAAACAGCAATGACAAACATGCAAATTGGCAAATCAAGCAGCAGTATATCTAAATTAGCAAAGCAAATGCAACATTACAACTAATATGAGCCAATGTGCAGCAAAAAGAAAAATAAATCAGTAGAAAAAAATGGCTCAGCAGAGTAATACGAAGTGACAAATGCAATAAATTATACCTAAAAGCTCAAGTAGAAAAATTGTTACAGTAAAGATATGAAATGTCTAATACCAATGTCACATCTTAACACTAGAGTGATGCATCACATCAACCTACCCTACCAAAAAATTACCAAGTCCTTGAAAAGGAAATTAGGTATTCAGTTCCTGTTATCAATCACGTCTCCTTCTTAAGCTTCTTTCGTTTTCCTAGTGCTCCTATTTTTAAAAATGTAGATCACAAAATTATTATTTAATAGATTTGTAGACAGAAATTGTGTACATTAGTATATGTATTAAATTTTATTTTATAAAACCAATGATACAGCGCAACTAGACACTAGATATCAAATAAAATAAACAAATGTGTACAAGGCAAAGCATAATAACTTCATTCAATAGTCATATAGCATTTCATAAGTCAGTAAAAGCTATCTCAACTCTCGTAGAAAGACACTTGTCATAATCAGGAATGTAGTCGTAAAAATATTTCTCATCACTTCATAAGCATTTCAGTAAAGAGCACAAAGTACGAGCTCCACAGCGTAATCATATGTTTCCAAGTAATAGCGTGTCATGTTTGTGATGCATTCTGCAAAGAAATGTCAATAACGAAGTCCACAGCCTCACTTTTCTACAACCATGTGAGCATTAGCGAAAGTGCGGGTAGCTTTAAAGTGGCTAAAGCAGCACAAGGAACGTTAAAAATCCACACAACAATAAATATATTTCAAAGGAGGTTGCACGCAGCTAAGCACAGCAGAGTATTACGTCAAGGTCACATACATACTCTACCGAACTATTTACGACAGCAGTTTGAGCTACAATGACAGCTTGATACAAATACAAACTTTCACAGGTTGAAAATTTATGTTGGAAGTGTATATAAACGAAATCTCAACGTACTTCAAAAATCATGATCCCATACAAAATATATCACTAAAATCTCTCGTAGTATCACAGTGGTTCCTAAAGTAGATGTGAAAAGTTCCTAAAATGCAGACACAATTTTATAAGTCTAAACTAATCTGTGTAATTGCGTAAATAATGGTCACTGACGCAGTAAAAAAATCTTTGGCTCTCTCAGTTAAATGGTCAGATAGCTGTGTAATTCTGTGTTAGACAAATATTATATCTATGTATAAACTTGTAGCCGGCCGGGGTGGCCGAACGGTTCTAGGCACTACAGTCTGGAGCCGCACGACCGCTACGGTCGCAGGTTTGAATCCTGCCTCGTGCATGGATGTGTGTGATGTCCTTAGGTTAGTTAGGTTTAGTAGTTCTAAGTTCTAGGGGAATGATGACCTCAGCAGTTAAGTCCCACAGTGCTCAGAGCCATTTGAACTATTTGAACCTGTTTGAATCCCGCCAGTTTTGACGAAATTCAAGCTTGTCGTTATGATTATATCGTCTGTCGTCATGTCCGTAGTTTCCACAGTTTCTTTCTTGTCGGTCATGTGGTGGAGAAATTCTCCCAGAAACGTAACTGCGCGGTGGATCGTTGCGTCTGAAGTTATTCAGTCTCCCTTGATAATAATTATGTTGGTTCCCATTTTGTATGTTTCTCGGATTGTCTCTGTTATAGTCACTGTCGTGGAGAGGTGATCCTTTCCCTGTAATTAATATTACTCTGCCAACGATTGTCATATGGGTGGTGTCTGTTTTGGTTGTAAGAATAGCCCTGTCGTGTCCAGTTATTATTTCTGTCTTCCCAGAATTGTGACGGATGTGACCTGTAATTGTTGTGTTCCTGTTTTCGCGTCCCGCGATTGTCAGTGACAATTTCCAATTCTTGTAACAGTCCGTGGAAAGCTTCGATGTCGTCTTTGTAACGTCCTACCAAACTAATATGTCGTAAATCTTCAGGCAATTTGATTAAGCAAATGCGAATAAGTTCTGAGAGGCTGTATGGGTTTGATAATACTGATTCTTGTGCAACATGTCTTCGAAATGGGATGAGGAGTTCCGCCTTATGCAAGACACCTTTTTTCTTTTGTTTCACCCATACATGTTTCAGCACTTTTGTGCTATCATCAGCGGGTTCTATTTTTATTTTTAACTGTAAATTTGTTGTTAACATATTTACATTTTCGTCGTTTACAACATTATGTCAAAGTTGCATTTATAACTTAATTGGCGAAAAGTTACATACCTTACATTATATTATTGTCCTCTTGTTTTGGTAGTTGTTATGCTACACAATATACAACATGTCATCTGCAAACAGCAAAACGTAATTTATTTTCTATTTGTTATGTATCTACGAACGGAAATAAGACTGTATCACGTTTTCTTTCTGTAGCTTACAGTTTTGAAGTTGTGGTACGTTTTCCTGTTTTGTTGGCGAAGTAAATGGGCTCAGTTCTTTGCCTGTGTTCGTGTGGTAATGCAGTTTTTCAATTACTCAAAACGTAGGCGGAGTTTTCGCTGGCATTACGCGTTGTTGTGGCTGTGTGGCGTTCATTTGTTTCGTAGCGTGTTCTGCTGGCTGAGGCGCATGAGTTTGAATTGTATTTGGTGTTAGTTGTGTGTGGTTTATGTGGGTTTGCCTGCGTGTGATGAGTACTGGGGCAGAGAGAGAGTTTATGTGTATGTGTGTGTGTGTGTGTGTGTGTGTGTGTGTGTGTGTGTGTGAGAGAGAGAGAGGGAGAGAGAGACTGAAAGAAAAAATAAAGAAAGAAAGAAAAGAGAGAGGATTTGTGAGAGGATTTGTGTGTGTGTGTGTGTGTGTGTGTGTGTGTGTGTGTGTGTGTATTACTTGTATAGTTCTTCTATTGTGGCGAAGAGAGTTTTGTTGCACAGTGATGTGTATTCATTGAGTACTTTCTTTCCTTGGGCTATTGATTTTTGGATATGGTAGTTTTCTTCTACAGTTAATTTTTGGTATAGGCTGCTGCTAGTTTTTAGGATGTGAAGGTCAGTTTCAATGTTTGTTGGGTGGTGGTTGTGTGCTACCAGGTGGTCTGCAAATGTTGAGTGTGTGCTATTGCTTTTCAGTGCTCTGAGGTGTTCATTATATCTGGTTCTGAAGGTCCTGCATGTTTGGCCCACATATACAGATTGACAGCAGTTGCAAGTACGTTGGTAGATGCCAGACTGGCTGTATTTGTCAGTGTTGGTGGTAGTTCTTCCAAGTCTGTTCTGTATTGTGTTGTTGGTTCTGTATGCTATGTTGAGTCCTTGTTTCTTTAGTATATTACCCACCCTGTGTGTGACTTTGTTGTTGTAAGTCATTATGTGCCATTTGTTGCTTACAGTATGCCGATTTGTTGTGTGATGAGTTGTGTTTGTATGTGTGTGTGTGTTTCATGGTTATGCGCTGTTTGTTTTTGTATTTTGTGGTTTATTTTGTCTACTCTCTTTGCATCATATCCATTCTCCTGTGCAATTTGTTTTATTGTGTCCAGTTCTTGTGTTTAGTCATGCTTATTCATGGGTATTTTGTTCAGCCTGTGAAGTAAATATCTGAAGCTGGCTTCTTTGTGGGTTATGGGGTGATTGGATTGGTTATGAATAATGGTGCTGGTGAATGTGGGCTTTCTGTAGATTGTGAATTCATGTTTGATGTTTCTCTTGTGTATAGTGAGATCTAAGAAATTAAATTTTTCATCTGTTTGTGTTTCTATGGTGAATTGTATTTGTGGGTGGATGGAGTTTATGTTATCATGAAGTTCTTTTATGCAGGACAGTGGTTCATCTATTAAGCAAATTATGTCATCTAGGTATCTGTACCAATATACACTCCTGGAAATGGAAAAAAGAACACATTGACACCGGTGTGTCAGACCCACCATACTTGCTCCGGACACTGCGAGAGGGCTGTACAAGCAATGATCACACGCACGGCACAGTGGACACACCAGGAACCGCGGTGTTGGCCGTCGAATGGCGCTAGCTGCGCAGCATTTGTGCACCGCCGCCGTCAGTGTCAGCCAGTTTGCCGTGGCATACGGAGCTCCATCGCAGTCTTTAACACTGGTAGCATGCCGCGACAGCGTGGACGTGAACCGTAAGTGCAGTTGACGGACTTTGAGCGAGGGCGTATAGTGGGCATGCGGGAGGCCGGGTGGACGTACCGCCGAATTGATCAACACGTGGGGCGTGAGGTCTCCACAGTACATCGATGTTGTCGCCAGTGGTCGGCGGAAGGTGCACGTGCCCGTCGACCTGGGACCGGACCGCAGCGACGCACGGATGCACGCCAAGACCGTAGGGTCCTACGCAGTGCTGTAGGGGACCGCACCGCCACTTTCCAGCAAATTAGGGACACTGTTGCTCCTGGGGTATCGGCGAGGACCATTCGCAACCGTCTCCATGAAGCTGGGCTACGGTCCCGCACACCGTTAGGCCGTCTTCCGCTCACGCCCCAACATCGTGCAGCCCGCCTCCAGTGGTGTCGCGACAGGCGTGAATGGAGGGACGAATGGAGACGTGTCGTCTTCAGCGATGAGAGTCGCTTCTGCCTTGGTGCCAATGATGGTCGTATGCGTGTTTGGCGCCGTGCAGGTGAGCGCCACAATCAGGACTGCATACGACCGAGGCACACAGGGCCAACACCCGGCATCATGGTGTGGGGAGCGATCTCCTACACTGGCCGTACACCACTGGTGATCCTCGAGGGGACACTGAATAGTGCACGGTACATCCAAACCGTCATCGAACCCATCGTTCTACCATTCCTAGACCGGCAAGGGAACTTGCTGTTCCAACAGGACAATGCACGTCCGCATGTATCCCGTGCCACCCAACGTGCTCTAGAAGGTGTAAGTCAACTACCCTGGCCAGCAAGATCTCCGGATCTGTCCCCCATTGAGCATGTTTGGGACTGGATGAAGCGTCGTCTCACGCGGTCTGCACGTCCAGCACGAACGCTGGTCCAACTGAGGCGCCAGGTGGAAATGGCATGGCAAGCCGTTCCACAGGACTACATCCAGCATCTCTACGATCGTCTCCATGGGAGAATAGCAGCCTGCATTGCTGCGAAAGGTGGATATATACTGTACTAGTGCCGACATTGTGCATGCTCTGTTGCCTGTGTCTATGTTCCTGTGGTTCTGTCAGTGTGATCATGTGATGTATCTGACCCCAGGAATGTGTCAATAAAGTTTCCCCTTCCTGGGACAATGAATTCACGGTGTTCTTATTTCAATTTCCAGGAGTGTATTATTTTGTACTGTTTTGGTATTACTATTTTGTCAAATATTTGTTTTTCTATCTGGTTGAGGAAACCACTGATTGGGGATCCCATGGGTAGTCCATCTTGTTGAGAGTAAAATCTGTTGTTGAATGTGAAGTAGTTCTGTTCTGTGATGAGCCTGAGTATGGCTAATATTTCTTGTATGTTTGTTGTGGGTATGTTTCCTTGCAGTTGGAGGTTTCTTTCTATTACGTTGATTGTTTCTTCTGTTGGGATGTGTGTGTACGTTGAAATTATATCGAATGAAACCAATGTTGCTGTGTTTGGAATGTTTTCATTTTTTATTTTTTCTATTAAGTCACTTGAGTTCTTTAGACTTCTGTTGTCAGTGTATTTGTATATTGTCTGTAGCAGAGTGTGTGTGTGTTTGGCTAAGTGGTATGTTGGTGCTTTGGTGAAGTTAATTAATGGACGTATTGGTATTCCGGGTTTGTGAACTTTAGGCAATGATGAAACTTCCTGGCAGATTAAAACTGTGTGCCTGACCGAGACTCGAACTTGAACTCGAACATTTAGGCAATGATTTTAGGGTGGGGGCCTTCGGATTTTTCTGTATCATTTTTTTTAATCTGTGCTTCTGTGAAAATTGCATCTATGTTTCTCAGGGTTTTCTGTAACTTACTTTGGTATTGGTTTTTTGGGTCACTTGTAAATTCTGTGATGTTGTTGCTTTGGATGAATTCTAATGTTTTGTGAATGTATTCCTGTTTGTTTATGACTACTATTGAATTACCTTTGTGATGATGGCATTTTCTTGTGTTAATTTATTTTGTAGTTTTATGTAGGTTCTTTCTTCAGGAGTCCTAGTGTTTTCTTTTATGGCGGTTTTGTTCTCTTTGATTATATTTCTTATTTCCTCAGCAACTAGTTCTCTTGTTAGGTTTGCATTAAATTCAGGTGTGTTTAGTGTTTATTGTTGCTTTATGATGTTTTCAGTTTCTGTTATGATATTTTCTACTGTCCTATGTGACACGATTGTGTTAATGTTATGTTTGGGACCCTTTTCAAGTAGGCTGCTTTCTTGTTCAGATAATTTTATGTCTGTTAGATTAATCACTCTTTTGTGGAAGGTGTGGTGGTTGTATTGGTGGTGGGATTGGTGTGTGTTTGTGTGATTTAACATTTTTGTGAGTTTCTTTTGTTGGATTGTCTGTTTTCTGCCTATTATAGTCTCAGTGTATGTTCTAACCCTGTATATTAGTTCGTCAAAAAATGGTGGGTATGTTATGTGATTAGCTAATTCTAAATGCAATCTGTATAATTCAATATTCAGAGTCTGTTTTTTGGAATACAAAGATCTGATTTCTTGCTTTATCCACATGATTTATGCCTTACGTTTTGTCTGCTGTGCTGCTGGTGACATGTTGTTTACAGTTATTGTTACATAGTTAGGTACAATTTTATATGCCAAACATAGTTTATTGAACTTAATGTTGAGTATGGTTTTATGAAGTCTGATGGTTGTGTTCTGATATTTGTTGAAGAACTGCGATTGGAATACCTGGTTTGGTGTAGAAATAATCATCTTGTGGTGCAGTTCTTCTTGTTGTCTCCGTGCTTGCTAAGAAATGGGATGAGGAGTTCCGCCTTATGCAAGACACCTTTTTTCTTTTGTTTCACCCATACATGTTTCAGCACTTTTGTGCTATCATCAGTGGGTTCTATTTTTATTTTTAACTGTAAATTTGTTGTTAACATATTAACATTTTCGTCGTTTACAACATTATGTAAAAGTTGCATTTATAACTTAATTGGCGAAACGTAACATTCCTTACATTACAGTATTGTCCTCTTGTTTTGGTAGCTGCTATGCTACACAATATCCAACATGTCATCTACAAACAGCAAAACGTAATTTATTTGCTATTTGTTATGTTCTGTTATGTTATGTTATGTTCAGAGCGTCCATTTGCGTTGAAAGTGTATCTACAATACCCGTTAAGTTTCCCTGAGTTTTTGCAAGTTGCGTAACCGAATAGGTAGATGCAATTGAATCAATTTTAGCTTGTGAGGTGTCGTGATTTTCGAGAACGATAGTTTGCAGTTGCTTTATGGCTGCTTCGTGATTCTGTAATGTATTTTCATGACGCGAAAAAATAGGTTGAAAATTCTCACAAATTTGTGTTTTTACGTCATTACAGACTTTTTGACATTTCTATTCGATTTTAAGTAATTCAGAAGTTAAACCTTCACGTGTTTGTTTAAGCGTGGTGTCTAACTTTTGAAGATTTTGTTCCACTGAATCTAACTTTTGAAGCTTTTGTCCCATTTGTTGCATTAATTGTAATATCAATGCACTGGTGTCAAACATTTCTTCAGTGCTATTCGGCAGTGCATTTGAACCGGCAATACTCGCATTTTGAAAAGCATAAATTGTGTCTTGACTTATTTGAGACAACGGTGAGGACGCAAAACCTGAATCTACAGTATCTGCAAGATTGTGGCCTGTCATTTTGGATTCCTGAGGCGAGCTGTTGCCGACCGATCGATCGGAAATGCTTCTCTGTCCACTAATTGTTTCACTGTCTACAGCGTTATTTGCCACCCGCTCCATTTCCCTATGCACATTTACCAAATTACTATGTTGAACATTAGTTAATTCATTACACGGTGGCGCTAACATACTGTTTTCGGCTTCACTGTTATTTCTCAGTTTACTTTGGAGCCTAGTATTATGTTTTTCACACGCCATAATTGTCACAGTATTTCACACGATGACACAGAAAAGCACAATTTGAAGAATAAAATAAGAAAGCACATTAAAATAGCACTGAAAATAATATCTAGTTAATTGTAAGCGCAGCTGTGAAATACTTTATCTACAAGCATGCCACAACTGTTTTACAGTACAACAATGAAAAACTAGAACTACAAAGAAGATTCTCTCTAGAATTATGCGCTAGCAATAAACAATATCTACACTAATTACACAAACTACAAGAAAAAATCAGAAGATTCCAGTGAGGTATCCTGGCACGGTCGACATATGAAACATCCCCTTAGAAAAATTATACCTGACTGTTCTTAAACCGACACACAACATTTTTAGCGCAACGCAATCTGACTTTCAATAATCCCTACAGAAGAATGGCCCTGACTAACAATAACCTATACCTTCCATGAATCACTTATCTCACAAAAATCTTCGTTACTCGAACTACTGCAACACAGCGAACGCCAATACTGCCAGCTAAATAAAAGATTATAACTACTGAAGGCACTAACTACTGATAGGCATAGTTACCAAATGAAAGATTTTGATGGAGAACAAACAATGTATAGTATTCAAAAGTCATTTCATATATATATATATATATATATATATATATATATATATATATATATAGTGGGGTTGATCTGTTATTCCGCGCAACGGATTAATCTGAGATGTAACCTCTAGCCTGTGGCTCCTCCAAGATGCAATTTCCACCCCCACACTACTACAGAAGTCAGACAGACGCTCCTAACGTTCTAAAGACAAATGCCTGAAAAACTTTCAGCAATAAATATCTTCTGGAGTCGGCCGCTGTAAGGAAATGACACAAAAATTCACAAAATTTCTTACGTAACTAGTGGGATACTTCGGTACTGGAGTAGTGCTAGTTAGTGTAAGAAAAACATGAAACTATCGAAAATTATTATTTATTTTGCGAAAATTCTGAGAAATCACAATGGCACTTTTAGATATGAATTGAACAAGTTATATCCTGGTTCTTTTCGGAATGTGAAGTTACAAGGATAGGATTCGCTAATGAAATTTCTATACAAAGTTTAAGATTGTTATTGACGTGGCAGAATGGCTGAAAGGCGAGCCTGCTCAACTTGAATAATTATCCCTTAGAATGTTGCTAGGTACGGTCGAGGCTTTCGCGTGTGAAATGTAGTGAAGTGTACTGTCGTGGAGGAAATATGGGGCTCGCAATAGCTGTAGGGCACAATACCGTAAGCTGCGATGACTGCTGTCTGCCCGCTCGCTGCTGACAAATAAGATAACTCTCCCTACGCCTTGATGAAGTCAAAGATTCCTATTCGCCCCTATTCTAACTATTGGCGTCGTACACCGCTCAGATAACCAGTCCACCGCGATGGAACTCAAAAATTCGCTCGCAGACGTGTAACTATAACTCTGTCCGTTCACACCGCACAATAAGTGTGTCGGCCAACACAGTGAACAGCGCTTAATCGCAAGGACTCAATATAGAGTCGCACTTCGATTAGTTAGGTTTAAGTAGTGAAAGGTGGCTACACTGAGTCACAGCGCCAGAGATTGCGCCAAAGATTATTATTCCGCCGCCTCCACTGGGGCAGTAGTAGTTCAGAGGTTGCCGTGGGCAGTACTTGTTGAGAGGATGTCGAGAGCAGTACTAGTTCAGAGGATGCCGTGTGCAGTTGTTGTTCTGTTGGGTAAGAGAGTAGATGCTGTTCGGTTGGTATATAGATGGCAGATGTTGCATTAATCATAGTTTATTTTTCGTCAATATATATGGAGGTAACAAAAAAAAAATTTATTTCACATTCCCTTAATGACAATGCCTCTTGGTCACAGGTTCCATCAACAAAGTATCTGGCTCCTGTTCATGTGTTAGACTTGTAATTCTGGTTTCATGTGCAATTATAGTATTTCTGGTTTTTCAATTAGTTCATTGTAAATGGTGTTTAAAATATCTTGACGTATTGAGGAAGAACTGTGCCAGATACATGTACGTTGAATCACACTACCACACACAGAACGGTTACACTTGTCCTTTGTTGTTTCATAGCTTTTATAGTTGCAGGGGACTTAATTAATGAATTGTGTTAACGGAAATTTCCTTTCATTCTTTATTATTATTTTATGCAGTCAGATTGCGTACTAATACTAGTCAGGGCCAACCGGTTACGAGACTTCGTAACCGGACACACAGTTACTAAAATTATTGATCAATAATTAAGTACCCATGCACGTGGTGACCCTGCCGGGTTGGTCCTTTCGAATTCTTTTGACAGTAAAAATAGCATACAGTAGTATTGTTGTAATGATTTGTAGTTTAGTAATTGTAGTCTATATTGCATGTGTAGATTAGGTAATGGAACATTTGTAGTTGTCTTGTCTTGTCTTTCTTCTAATGGCATTTTTGCAGAATTTAATTTCTGATATCTTGTATATGGGTTTGACAATTTTGTGCAATTATGAAGGCTTTAATTGTTCGTTAATTGTGTTTGTCGGGAAGCATTTCGTGTGAATGGTATTGTTGGTGATAAAGTGTTATATTGTGTGTAATTTTCGTATAGTGACGAGTTTTGTATGTTTTGTAAATGATTACGCGATCGATGAAAAAGGCAAAAATAATGGATAGTCAGAAAAACGAAATTGTTAATATGGCGAACTTACCAACATAGGAGAACAGTATTATGAATAATGAAGTAGAAAACAATTTAATAAGCCGGGAAAATAGTCCGGAACCAGTTCAAAATTTTTCACAATAAAAAAATTCACAGAATACGAGATTAACGACAGAAGATTCTGGAATAGTATCGAACACAGATAGCTTTCCAGCATCGATGAAGGAAGTTAGTTTTACAGGAAATGTTAGGGGAGTAGTTGATGAGTGCAATATTAAATTTGGGATCACAGTTAGGATCTCAATTAGAAACAGAGATGGGAACAACGGAAACACAGTTAGACCCACGAATAGGGACATATTTTAAAAACATGAATTAAAGAAAGAAATTAGAGAAGAAGTACAACCGATTTTGAATGTTCACAATAATAGATTAATTTCAATAGAAATTAGACAAAAGGAACAGGATATAGAATAGGAAGAAAGAGATCGCGTGATAGTACAAAAATTTTCAGAGTTAAGAGTTACAACGTGCACACGATAAGGAAGAAATATTTGAAAGAATCGAGGAGTCCGTACCAAATGACAGAATAAATAACCTAACACAACAGTATGAACAGTTAACTACTAAATGTGTCAATACTGAAACCCGAGTTGGGACACTTACGGAAGACGTAAATACACAGACAGAACAAATAGGTGACTTATCGGGAAGAGTTGAGGAGATTTCAGATAAATTGACAAATCTTAGTTTAAATGGGGACAAAGATTCAAATGATGAAGCTACATTTGCCATTTGCAGAAACAGAAGAGTACCAGAATATAAATAAACATGTTGAAAATCAGGGAAAATTTAATGAACGCGTTAAAAGGGAATTTGAGGCGTTACGAAAGCAAGTTAAGCAAATTGAAAGCGAAATCGTAGGAAAAGACAGTAGAAGAAATTTGGAATCATCGATAGCAGCGGGTTTTGAAGAAGATAATTTATTTCATTTACGAGATGCAACAAGAGAGCGCCAGGCGCGCGAACTTGACAATAATCGACATTCGGACTGGGACAGACGCGGTAGGTCTTTGTCGCCACGAGCCGAAAACTTTGACTATAAGCACTTTTTAACTGTTCGGAAATTTAAGATCTTTCGCAATTCTAATAATGTCATTCATCCATGTTCATGGTTAGATCAATATCTGTACGCACTTCCACCAAATTGGCCACTAAGTCACAAACTGGAATTTATGTGTGGCTATTTAGGTCCTCAGGCGATTCACTACACTAAGTGAATATGTGCCGTAGCATGCACAGGGCCCCGAGCTATAGTGGTGCTATTTCCCTTTTAGTTTTCTGCACTGCTGCCTACTCTTTTACTATTCTTTGTATCTATCAAAACAACTCTTCAACTATCAATCTATCTAGAGAACGAGTCAGTAAAGAATGACCGGATATGACTATTTTACCCAAAAGTGATTTCGGAAATTACCGTTTGGACTTACTGTATCTTCAGCAGCATTCATTCGTAGTTTAAACGAAATTTTACCTGTTTATCTTCGTAACAATATTACTTCATATGTTGACGATATTCTTCTTGCTAAACGTTCTTGGAGTGAGCACAACAAAATTTTGGATTCATTATTACGTATTTTTGAAAGAGTTGGCATTACAGTGAACTTGGAAAAATCTGAATTTGGTCGTTCTCAGGTGAAACTTCTTGGTCATATTATTTCTAGAGAAGGTATTCTTCCTGATCCAGAGAAAATAGACGCAATTGGTAATTATGCTGTTCCTACCACAAAACGTGATATTCGTAGTTTCCTTGGTGTCTGTAATTTTCTTAGACGCTTTGTTAGATTGGGCAATTTGGCCACACCTCGTTTATGTGAACTATCTGGAAAGAATTATAATTGGTATTGGGATGAAGAAGCTCAATTAGAATTTGAACAACTTCGTGATGCTTTAGTTGCTGCTCCACTTCTTTCACACCCTGATTTATCTAAAGATTTTTGTTTGGCGACGGACTCATCATACAAAGCCCTAGGTGCACACTTATTTCAAGAGATAGAAGAAAACGGCGTTGTAGTACAGAAAACTATTGCATTTGGAAGACGTGTTCTCTCTAAACCAGAAAAGAATTATTCGATTACGGAACTTGAAGCTTTGGCTGTTGTTTGGGCTTTCACAAAATTTCGCATCTTTTTGTGTGGCAGACATACTAAGGTTTACACCGATCATGGAGCTCTGGAATTTCTTACGTCAACAAAATTAACACATGGAAGATTGTCACGATGGGCGCTCTACCTACAGGAATTTGATTTTAGTATTGTTTACATACAGGGTTCTTCAAATATTATTGCTGATGCTTTATCACGTGCACCTATGGGTTTAAAACAAAGTGCTGAGGAGGACCACAAAGAAAACAATTATTGTTTGATGTATATTCAAGGTGCTGCGTTTGAAAATTTTATTTCGTCTTCGCTCCAGGACATCGCTAAGGAGCAAAACAGGATCCAATCTGGAAGGACATCAAGGAGAAGTGGAGGAGAAAGGAAAGCGTGGCGATTAGACAGTATTATTTAGATCGCAATGATATTCTTTTTAAACGAAAGTCGGTTGACAACTCTGTTTGGTTAGTTTGCATTCCTGATGAGTGGGTTAATAAATTAATTTGGTATACACATTTCAGTTATGCACACTTTGGTCCCAGAAAATGGTTTCATAAATTACGAGAAAATTGCTACTTCAGTAATATGGAAAAACGTATTCGATTTGTTCTTGCCAAATGCAAATTATGTCAAAAGGCTAAGCCGCCAACTATTTCTTACAGAGCACCGTTGTTTCCTATCATTCCAGTGAAATTAAAGGAGATGGCTGCAGTCGATTTGTTCGGTCCAGTGGTTCGTTCTACTAATGGTTTTGAGTTTATTTTGGTAGCAGTGGAATTGACATCAAAATATGTGTGTTTTACACCTTTAAGCAAAGCAACAGCTCGTTCAGTATCTAAGGCTTTCATCAAACATTTCCTTAAGGAAGTGGGTCATGTTGATAAAGTTATAGCGGTTAATGGATCACAGTTCGCTCTAAAATTTGGCTTCGTACTCTACGGCGTCGTAAGATTAAACCAATTTTCATTTCACTTTTTCACCGTCAACCTAACGCTTCAGAGAGATGGATGAAGGAAATCAATAAATTGTGTCGCCTTTTTTGTCATCAGAATCACAGAACATGGGATCAGTATCTTCATATTTTTCAAAACATTCTGGATGAACTCCCTAATGATTCAACTTCTTTACCGCCTATATTGATGTTAAAAAATAAAGCACCGACAAATCGCATTTCTGATATCGTTCCTTTTCCGCCTACACGGAAACTGCGGTATTCTGAAGTTGTCAACCTGGCTCTACAAAATACTGCATCTGCGGATACTAGAAGAGAGAAATCAGCTAAACGTCCTGGTCGTTTAAAAACCTTGTCAGTTGGTCAAAAGGTGTTAATTAAGTCTCATCGTTTGTCTCACAAAGGAAAAGGCTTGTGTCGCAAATTTTATCTGCTTTATAACGGTCCATATAGAGTTCGCAAAATTATTCATCATAACACTGTCGAAGTAGAAACTCTTAAATCACGACGCTCTAAGGGAATACATCATATATCGAACGTTAAAATTTTAGTGGAATGACATACTTTTGAGAAACTAACAGTTACACGTAAACACGCAGAGAATACAAGGATACCGCGCCGTGTTTTGGCGGCGGCACATACTCAAAGCAACAGTCAAGTCTGCGCGCCGCACAAGGCAGTCGTTGACCGCAAACAATTACTTCCTACGTCACGCCTACCTACAGCTGATCGAGCGCTCAGTGCGAATGCATTGACAGCCGTAAACAAATACACAGTCTAATTTCTCCAATTAAATTCAGTATAAAGCTATAGTGACTTGATAAATTATGTTGATAACGTTCAGTTTTTTCAGGATACAGTTGTATAAAATGCTTAAGAACTTCAGGTAAATTCTCTGTGTGTCCGAGGTTAAGAGGACTTGCTATCGAAAAAATTTCAAGAAGAATGTAGTTTCGAAGAAGAAGGTAATAAACTAAAAAGGTAACTATTAATTGAGTTTATTTTTCAGGTAACATATTTCTACTTAGGTATGTACCTTATACGTAATTTGCTGCTCGCGATTACGTGATTTATACTTTGTGTTAACTGATTTTGACAATGACTGATTAATGAACAGGGTTGTTCATTATGTATATTATGCATCGCCTAGCTGCTCTGCTTTTTCACTGATGTCATATTCTTTTATTATGTGCCTGCTGTGCTTATTTATTTAAATTATAATTGTCACCTGATTAGTTGTGCTGATATGGTTATGTAAGTAAGTCATACTTTGTGATTTATCTGCTTGCGTATCACGTTTACTTATTAAGATTATATGTAAAGATTTATTTGCTTATGCTGATATGATGCTAATGAACTGTTTATTATGTAAGATATATACTTGTTGCTTTGAGTATGGATTGCACATTTACACATATCTGTTTTGTTGTCATAACAATTCTTTAATTTGGTATATAGAAATGCTGATATACTGTGTACGAACAAGGAGTTTAGGTCAAACTATGGTATTAATTTTAGATTGTTCGCTTGGCAGAGCCTCGTTGTAGGGATTGTGCTACATCCACTTGTTGACATTCTGTTCTCTACTGGTATATTTACTCGCTATTGCATGTTTTGCTTACGTTCAGTGCTTTATATTTTAAGATAAGAAAATAAACTGCTATAATTCTACGAACGACATTGGTACAAGAAACTTCGTTGAAGTCACATGAGCTGGAGGTTTTATGGAAGCTGTATAAATTTATGCTAATAGAAAGGAAGCTGACGACATGAAATACCAACACTAGGTTTAGACCATTGACAGTTATTACACTGCATTCTTCGTGAGCAGTTTAAATAGCAAGTGATACTTGACACAAGAAATACTCCACATGTTTGCTTCTGTTTTGCCATGATTCTTGAAGTGGCGCACACACTGTGAAATTTAACGATTTATTCATTCAAAATCTTATGTGATCATTCACACTCCGTACTCGTACTTACTTACTGAAAATTATTCAAACTAAAGGCTGCTAGAGGTCATGTATGCATTTCTTTATTTAATGATGGACAAGGTAACCAAAATTCATAATGAGTAAAAGATTTGGGTCAGGTGGATTACACAGAGGTTGTGTGTGGACATTGTGTCTTTGGATTGTATGGGATGATGAATTGAAGTTTGCACTAGGATTTTATCTGTACTTGTTTGAGGAGGCTGACTAGAGGAAAGAGTTGTTATGGCAGTGAAATGATATTGGTGATAAGGGTTATATGTATCGACATATTGAAGAAGTATTATTGAGGTGTTGGGATTGAACAAAGTTGATGGTTATTGGAGTTTTGGTGGACAAGAGGTAACGTAAATGATATTGGTGATAAGGTTTTTATGTATCGATGTAAAAGGTATTATTGAAGTATTAAGATTATGTGATGCTGATGATTATTGGAGTTTTGGTGGATAAGAGGTACAGTAAGTGAGGAGCATATTTTTTTGTTGGCCTATATGGAACAAGGAGGATGAAGATGGCAGACTAGAACATTCAAGTGGAAGGAAGACTGTCTACACACACACACCTTGTTAAATCAATAAGCAGTGTATACTTTTTTTTTTTTTTTTTGAGAGAGGAAGTATTTGCATACTGATGGTTGTTCAGCAACTGTACATTTTGATTTGGCTTGGCTAACATTGGTCTTGACATGATGACTATGACGTTGACTACCTATTATTGACTGTTATACACTGTTGCCACTACTTTTTGATACACATGTTGAACATCAAATTTAGACAGAATTGCAGTTACACAGTTAACACTATTCAATTACAATGATGAGTGAGTGTGTTTTCCTTTCTAATCCCAAATAACTGGTACCGACCTACCTCCTAAATATTATTTTACTTGTTTGTTGTTGCTTGCACTGGCACCCACAAATAATATAGATATACTGATATTTGTGTATTTGTAATAGTTAATATGACAAATATCTGATATCATTTGTATGTTTATTGTAATTTGTAATGTTAGTGTAAGAGCATTGATAATAATTTTGTAAAAGCAATTGTGTATGCATTCAAACTGTTGTTCGTGCTTGCATCTATTATCATTGATGGGTGCCACTTCGAAATGTTCAATTTCTGCTGATGAATTGTTTAATTATTGATAGTTAATATTATGGACTGTTAGCAGCATTTGTTCAACATTGCTGGGTGCCACTGTTAGAACTGCTTATACTGAGATAATGTCACTTGTTGCAGTCTGCACCTGTTCAACATTACTGGGTGCCACTGATGGAACTGCTGCTACTGAGATAATGTCACTTGTTGCTGTCTGCACCTCTTCAGCATTACTGGGTGCCACTGATGGAACTGATGCTACTGAGATAATGTCACTTGTTGGTGTCTGCGCCTGCTCGCCATTGCTGGGTGCCACTGTTGGAGCTGTTTAAATACAGCTGATGAAATGTTATAGGACTGCTGTTTGCACCTGTTGACCATTGCTGGGTGCTACTTGTTAATTGAACTATTGAAAAGATTTTATGTGAATATTTGTATAAACTGATTTTTTTTGTGTATTTACTGTTTATGAAATGTTATGAGACTCTTACCTGCACCTATTCGTCATTGCTGGTGCCATTGATTGAATTGTATAGCCACTCCAACAAATGATACTTGTGTGAACTATTATGTAAACTATTATGTAAAATCACATGTACGCAAGCATTTGTACTCCTTACCGTATTTTATACATTAGGTTATTGAAGGGTCAGTGCAAAAGCCAAAATTTATTTAGTTTGTGATATTTACTTATTAATATCATCTTTTATTTTTGTCCGTATTTTTTGGACGAATTTGGTGGTATTTTCACCATCAATGCTGGCAAAAATACCATCAAATTCTAGCCCATGGAGGAGTGGCATATGAAAGGTGGCTACACTGAGTCACAGCGCCAGAGATTGCGCCAAAGATTATTATTCCGCCGCCTCCACTGGGGCAGTAATAGTTCAGAGGTTGCCGTGGGCAGTACTTGTTGAGAGGATGTCGAGAGCAGTACTAGTTCAGAGGATGTCATGTCCACTTGTTGTTCTGTTGGGTAAGAGAGTAGATGCTGTTCGGTTGGTATAAAGTATAGGTGGAAGATGTTGCAATAATCATAGTTTATTTTTCGTCAATATATATGGAGGTAACAAAAAAAAATTTTTTATTTCACATTTCCTTAATGACAATGCCTCTTGGTCACAGGTTCAGTCAACAAAGCATCTGGCTCCTGTTTCATGTGTTAGACTTGTAATTCTGGTTTCTATGTGCAATTATAGTAATTTTGGTTTTTCAATTAGTTCATTGTAAATGGTGTTTAAAATATCTTGTCGTATTGAGGAAGAGCTTGTAACACCACAGCTCTTATGCTGTATGGATTCATTTCTTTATTTAATGTTACATTGTTGATCTTTTGTAAATGTGTTTGAATCGATAACATAAAATTGTGTACTCTTTTCTTTGTCAAACTTTGATGTTATGATTTGATTGTATGCTGTGTAACATATCTCTCGTTTAAATGCTTTGACCCATTTGGAGGGAACAATACTTACTGTATATGATTGTAATTTTGTGTGAATAATTTTTGTAGAAGTGTCAATATGTGAAAATGTTCTGTTTTATTTAATACATTTGGTTGCTATTTTGTAAACTGCTGATCCTCACTTAGGGCTCTTAGTTATTCTGTATGTAAGAGGTAGTGTGGTTCCCCTTGGGAACGGAACTGTGTAGCGCGCGCAAATTGTGGTTGGCCAAGGTGGAAAAGGTGGAACTGATAGTCAGTCGGAGGCGAGCTACGAGTCGGAGACGAGCCACCAGTCGGAAAGGAGCTACCAGTTTGTGCACTGTCAATGTGAAGGTGCATATCATGCTGATTCAGAGAGAGGCTTTTACTGCTTCTTTCCAATGCCTCGGATGGGTGGATAAATAGCTGGATCTATTCTGGAATTTGTATGAATCATCGCCAGGAAGATACGATAAAGTCCGGCAATTCTACCTGTAATTCCACCTACCAACATGCAGTTGCCACCACATTGCGCAATCACTGTAACGTAATACTATATTGATGTACAGTGAAGGATCAGCCGAATGGATGTGTTAGTGTGCTGAAATATAAGGTAATTCATATCGGAATTTATTTACTTACCTTGATTTTACTCCTCATCATAACACCTCTTAGGGTCCTCTCCGTTTGAAGTAAAGTGATTACCGAGTGTCCTTACTGAAAGTACGTTGAAGCCTAGAGCTTTGTTAAATAATGCCTCTTGAACTTATTAGAAAGATAGTTAAAGCTAATGTGGTAACAGAGTGAGTTAAAGCAAATGTTATTTATCCAATAATAATTTTCCTATTGAAACTGCTATTTAAAGTGCTGTTACCAACTTCAAACTTTAGGCTGAGTCTTATAAAGTAAATGATCACGTTGTTGTCTGTGGTAAATTCCAAAAGGTGAGTCAGTTTCTTGCAATTTTGTCAACATTGTGTTTCGTTGTAGTAAAAGTGAGAAAGCTGCAGTTGTGAAACGTTACATTCTCATGTATGCCAAGTGTTTGTCTCTCTTGTGTGCATATTAACAGTATAAAGACCACTCAGTTTGTGTAAACCCTGAAAGTGATAGTGTTTTTTCTGTACCTGTTATAATTTTGAAAATAGTTCCTGCTGCTCTAACTGTTAGCTTCAATCTTAAAACATATGTGTGTTAGAGTTCATTGCACTCGCGTGTTGCTAAGTCTAGGTTGTGTCTGTTGTGTTGTCCATTATAGTTACTTATACCTACTTTCATAAACGAGAATGTTAATCTTTCTCTTGCCTAATTAGGCTGGCGACCGTTTCCCTTATTCTATAAACAGTATAGCTAGGCAAAATTTTGTTTGTCACTATTCCAATATTAACGTAATTCTGACTTTCATTTCCGATAAGCCACTTCCATTAGGAACAATACGGTCAACTTAACAAAATTCCTCTCAGAGGGTAACACTGCTCTGTTGCTTTGTGCCATAGTTACTTTTACAAAATTGTTTTATGTTACAACCTGCTTCTGGCATTGAGGTTATGGTACAGTAGTTAGCAGAGAGGGAGTGTTATACGTGGCGCCGCGTGACAGGACGTTGTTCAGTTTGCACCTACAGACGGAAAAAATTATAAGTAGTTAGCATTTTACACACATTGAGTGAACATAAAACGTCTAGCGGCACGAACCTGTACATAACTTGACAGAACTAATAGTGAAAGTTGTTTAAATAAAAAAAATAAAAGGTATCAGTACTTAATAATAGCTAAAATGGACAGGAAACTAGAAATAAATCTAGACACGCGAGAGCAGAATGCAACCGAGAGCAGTTCAAGCAGCACACCAACAGATGGCATGACGCGCGAGTTAAATTACGTACGTTATCACGCAGACATCAATAAACAGATCGAAGCTATGTGTGTCGCGCGTACTAAGCAAGACAATATGGGCGATGTTGTCGAAGACAGTGGTTATGTCAATGAATCGCGGGATATGTTCGAATCACCAGAAACTGAGAGGGGTGTAGAATCTGAACACGAAAATGCAGTTGAAACCAAAAGTGAAAAGACACCAGATGTGACTGATTTGTTAAAAATGTTGTCTGCACAAATTGCAGCACAGGGACAACAAAATGCTGCGCAAAATGACAATATTAATGCACAAATTGCAGCACAGGGGCAGTTAATTGCAACACAGGGGAGTGATATTAGCAAACAAATGCAAGAGCAAGGCAAAAAACTTAGTAAACAGATTGAGAAAGTTGATGTAAAAGTAGACATTGTGAGTAATGAAATTAAAAACCTTAAAAGCGAAATTACTGTCATCAATGGCAATATTGACAACATACAGGGACAAGTTGATGACATTAACGAAAGATTTGACTCTGAAATAATTAAAATTCAAGATCAGATAGAACCCTTAGTCTGTACTAAAGTGGATGAAAAGGTATTCGGTATTAAATCCGAAATACAAACCGAATGTAACGCAGAATTTGCCCAGATTAAACAATCTGTAACAGAAACAAGCAGAGCTCTAACCAAACAGATTCTTACTTGCGAAAAGAAGTGTGAACATAACACTTCACAAATCCATGGCAAAATGTATGACTTGGAAAGAAAAATACAAACCGGACCTACACATTTTACTGAAAAAATGCCTTTCAGTAAAATATTAGAGGGCGAGGAAAAATTCGACCCAGCAAAGAGACATAACGGCTGGCACCCCTTAGACTTTGTAAAGAATTGCGAAAGAAATTTTCCTGAATATTTGTCTGACCAGGAAAAAATTAATGTTGTAATCAGTGCATTAACGGGAGACGCAAAAAGGTGGGGGTTAAATCTTGATACTAACCAGATGTCTTTTGAAACCTTCAAACAAAAATTTATTGACGAATACTGGTCAGAACAAAAACAAGACCAGTTGTGGCGTGAATTTCTAATGGCCAGACTGTATGATGTCAGAGGTAGGCAAACCATGAAAGAATTTTGCGAATCATGGTACAGAAAACTGATACATTTGAAGGCTAGAAGAACTGAAGCTGAGATCGTTTGGGTTCTTTGGCAGAAACTGCCTGAGGATTCGAAACGATATGTTGGGAGTACACACAGTAGTTTTTCTGCGTTCTTGGAAAGGGTAGAAGATGAAGATCATTGGCGAAGAAATCGCGAGTACCGTCCCCATAATAGCAATAATTATTCGCGAGAAAGTAATGACCAAGCTGAACGACAGGAAAACGGTAGATTTCGTGTAAACACGATTCAAAGAGGTCGTGCGAGAGGTAGAGGAAATTATACGACGCGCGGCAGAGGATACGTAGCACGGAATTCCCAAACTAGAGACGAAATGGAAAACTAAAAACCGCGTGTGTTACGGGCCGGATTCACGCGGAAACCGGTTTTGGGCCCAAAGAAAAGATGCCAAATATTAGATTCGAGAAGGAAAGACGTGAACTACGGGGCAGGAAGGTTAAGGGCGCGCCTATAGTAGACGGGCGCGGAATGATACATAGTGGCGTTCCCAGTGCGAAGTCACGTGACCCTTCGTGCTCGGGCCAGCCGTTGCCGAAGCAGCGTACATTGCACTTGGCAGCAGACACAAATGGCAGACGTCGGAACAAGATGGCTGCCGTAGAGAGAGACAGAAGAGGCGGGATCGGACACTTCCGATGGCCAGTTTCAGTAGTAGATGAATGTAGAGATGAAAATAAAGTTAATATGTCATATGATAATGATAACTCGGTATCGGAATCGTGTGAAAAGACTTTTTTAAAGAATGCAAGGGAGCCAGAAAAGGCGAGTGGAAAGGAGAACATTTGTACTGTTAATAATGTGTATGAAGTAAAAGACGTAAATGTGGGGGAGGTTGTGATGAATAAAGAGGAAAGGGAGGTAGAATATGCCACGCAAAAGACGTGTGCACAATTAATAATAGGCAAAAATGAGGTAGAGGAGGACGTTAGTAATCATGACATTATGAGCAGTGCAGATGAAATTATTATTGATGGAAAGGTGTTTAATAGTTTTGATGTAGAAAGGTCTAGTAAGAATTTCGCACGATTACCTGAAAATGACAGCATGGAAGAAAATGAAATGAAAGTTATTGAAGTATGTGACGATTATACTAAGTATGAAGTTAAGGCTGAAATCGTTCAAAGTGATATAACAGAAGTGTCTGACTGTCCAAACGATGTGCATTGTGTAGAAAATGAGTCGAAAAACGAAGTGGCTGAAACATCTAGTGATAATCTGCCTCACTGTTTAAAAGTTGCATTCCTGCTCGAATCTGATGACGAAAATGAAATCAGTGATAGTTCAGATGATGAAGAGTATATGAATACAGATAAAAATGAATATACTAACTTTCCCTATTGTTCAAAAGTCGAGTACTTAAATAAATCTGATGGTGAGGAAGAGAGTAGTGATGACTCCAGTGAAGATGAGTTTTCAGGTGTAAACGAAAGTGAATATACTTTTACTGAGAGAGGGTATGAGAAAATTAGTGACACTTTACCAAAGCAAGATACAGAAAGTGAAACTGGGCCAAAACCGAAGGAATCATTCAGTAATGTAACACAAGAGCATAATTTGCAGGAACCTCCAGATGATACTATACTAGGGCAAGCCTTAACAAATGTTTTGAAAGAGTGTGAATCACAGGAACAAAAAGAACCACCTGATAAAATAATAGCAGAACAGGAGATGTTGTACCTTGCTAAAGACTTTGAAATTCCAAAATCTAAAAAGCCACCTGATGAAACAAAACGTTGGCAAGATCTGAATAGGTTAGTGAAAGATGTAGAAAGTAGGAGGCCTAAAAAGCCACCAGACTTAGTAACTGTTTTATGAACCATAAAAGACTGCCTTGTTAATAAACAGACTGGAGGCAGGGTGCTGTATTTGTATATATGTTGTTAATATAATGCATGACTTTATTATTATTATTATTATATCTGAGTGTTACCTGAAAGTGGATTGTTGTTTTGTTGATCTTGAGGCCTGTTGGAGGTTGTTGCTTATTTATTATAGTGTACTGTTTAACTTTGTTTAGGAAATGTTTATTTTCAATTGAACACTTACTGTTGCCAGTCTAATTATGATGAGAGGGTCATGTAGTGTGAGAAATATGAAAACTTTATGAATAAATATGCTTATGGTAACTTAATGAAAGTGCAAAGAACTCTTCAAGATAATAATTAATTTCTAATATACTTAAAATTCAGAAAGGGCTTATGTTTGCAGTATGTGGTTTACTTAAAGATACATGTCCTCAGAAGAGGGTTATTAACCCTCAGGGGGCAATGCACTCTTTGCATTGTCAGGTGCCTGACGAGCACCAGGGACCCGAGTCGTTGCTAGCACTACTTCCATTTCTTTTCGTGCTGCCAACCTTCCTCTTCATCATTCAGAACTTTTACTATCTTCTTTCCTTCTTCTCTATCAGAGTGTATTGAATAGTGTGGCAATGATGTAAGATATTGTATATTGTTTGTGGACAAGTAAATGGAAAAATAATATGGGTATACTAAAAAAATGGCAAAGAATAATGAAAATATAGTGGGTACTGTAAAGGAAAAATGAAATTAAAAAGTAATTGGAAAGAGAAATATGGATGAGAAAAGGTAAGAATATTGAAAAGAAAAGGTAAATGAATGCCATAATAGAATTAAATGTAAATGTTTTTGAAAAAGAAAGGGGCAAATATGGTGTTGAAAAACTGTATATGTGTTTAAAACTGAGGAGATGAACCTGGCTAAGGTATGTGTAAAGTAGATGTGAGGTATGTGTCTAGTGCCAGCAAAAGAGTTGGCAGAAATCACTTGCAATAGGATATGAAATTATTGTCCTGATCTTGATGTATGTAATGACCTAACTGTGTGTGGAAAAGCAATGATAAAGGAGTAGTAAGAAATACTTTATCCTAACTTGATCCTGAATATGACATTTAATTCTTTCTCGATTAATGTATATGTTACCTGATTGTGTCATTTGAAAAGAAATGGTTTTGTTACCAGTGTCTAATTGCTGTTTCAAAGTTACAGGTTTCATGTTTTATACCACTAATGCAAATTTTACCAAAAGTGTGTCAGAATGATAAAAAACCTGGAAATGATGACAATAAACTGCTCAAAAAATGTTGATGGGCAGTAAAACAAGACAAAATAATAAAAATGCTGTGGTCCTGATGCTAAGGACTACAAAATATACGATGTGAGCAGTAACCAAAGGACTTGCCATTGTGGGGCAAGGAGCTGATAAGTGGTCATGAACTGCCAAACCTAGAGGATGGGGCAGTGTGTCAGTTTAAAAATGTGTTTTTTGTGTATTCTTAATCTGAATTGTGTTTTTGTGTCTAAATGTGTATGTAAAAAGACTGCTAAACCAATAATGGGTAGAATGTGTAACATGGACTGCTAGTGCTGAGGCAAGCAGTGAATTAAGTTAGGTTTTTTTGAGCAATATGTTATAAACTGACTATTCTTATCGAAGTCAGTGAAAAGTTATTATAAAATGTATAAGGAATCTTATTTAAATGGATGTAGATATTTTTGATACTAGGTTTTTTGAAATAACGTAAAGTTTTGGACTGCCTTGTTTTGAAACACAGCAGTGATGATTAAAGATAGGCTCTGAATAGGTTAGTATGTTTATGTGCAACAAATATTTTGGACTGCTATTAATGAAGAGCAGCTTTATTTTGAAACATCCTTGCCAAGTTGCTTTGGTATTTAAAGAGTCAGTTGGAAAAAGGTTTCCATAGCTGTTTGTGTAAATATTTGTACATATGTGGATGCAAACTGATATTTTCAATATTTCATTAATTGCTGAACCTTGTAAAATGTACTGTGATCATGACTCTACTTGTGTGTCTGAAACTTACATTCCTTTTAAAATTATTGAGAGACAAACTTCTGTTCTGCTAACTTAGAATGTCCTGTGTTATTGTATATGTGTTTAAATTTTTTTTCATATTATTTAAAGGCTTTTCCTATTCTACTTATATGTAGATGAGTTTGTGTACTGATTGCCTCTTAATTGAACTGTGTGTGTATGAAAAGAACATGCTTAAAGATATCTTGTATAATGGTGCAAAATTAGTTTCCTTAAACCAGTGTGAAATTGAAAATTGCTTTAGATATTTTACTTTGAAAATATTTTGGAAGAAATACATGCAATTTCTTAGTGTATATACTGTATATTTGTAATGTGTGTGTGTGTTTTTTTTTCTCCCAACTGAAGTTGGATGGAATAAATTTTTTTTGCAGCCAGCACCACTTAGGTGTTATGGATGTTTCCTTGAAGTATCCCTGATGGGAAACTTCAACGAAACATGGGGCATGTGTAACACCACAGCTCTTATGCTGTATGGATTCATTTCTTTATTTAATGTTACATTGTTGATCTTTTGTAAATGTGTTTGAATCGATAACATAAAATTGTGTACTCTTTTCTTTGTCAAACTTTGATGTTATGATTTGATTGTATGCTGTGTAACATATCTCTCGTTTAAATGCTTTGACCCATTTGGAGGGAACAATACTTACTGTATATGATTGTAATTTTGTGTGAATAATTTTTGTAGAAGTGTCAATATGTGAAAATGTTCTGTTTTATTTAATACATTTGGTTGCTATTTTGTAAACTGCTGATCCTCACTTAGGGCTCTTAGTTATTCTGTATGTAAGAGGTAGTGTGGTTCCCCTTGGGAACGGAACTGTGTAGCGCGCGCAAATTGTGGTTGGCCAAGGTGGAAAAGGTGGAACTGATAGTCAGTCGGAGGCGAGCTACGAGTCGGAGACGAGCCACCAGTCGGAAAGGAGCTACCAGTTTGTGCACTGTCAATGTGAAGGTGCATATCATGCTGATTCAGAGAGAGGCTTTTACTGCTTCTTTCCAATGCCTCGGATGGGTGGATAAATAGCTGGATCTATTCTGGAATTTGTATGAATCATCGCCAGGAAGATACGATAAAGTCCGGCAATTCTACCTGTAATTCCACCTACCAACATGCAGTTGCCACCACATTGCGCAATCACTGTAACGTAATACTATATTGATGTACAGTGAAGGATCAGCCGAATGGATGTGTTAGTGTGCTGAAATATAAGGTAATTCATATCGGAATTTATTTACTTACCTTGATTTTACTCCTCATCATAACACCTCTTAGGGTCCTCTCCGTTTGAAGTAAAGTGATTACCGAGTGTCCTTACTGAAAGTACGTTGAAGCCTAGAGCTTTGTTAAATAATGCCTCTTGAACTTATTAGAAAGATAGTTAAAGCTAATGTGGTAACAGAGTGAGTTAAAGCAAATGTTATTTATCCAATAATAATTTTCCTATTGAAACTGCTATTTAAAGTGCTGTTACCAACTTCAAACTTTAGGCTGAGTCTTATAAAGTAAATGATCACGTTGTTGTCTGTGGTAAATTCCAAAAGGTGAGTCAGTTTCTTGCAATTTTGTCAACATTGTGTTTCGTTGTAGTAAAAGTGAGAAAGCTGCAGTTGTGAAACGTTACATTCTCATGTATGCCAAGTGTTTGTCTCTCTTGTGTGCATATTAACAGTATAAAGACCACTCAGTTTGTGTAAACCCTGAAAGTGATAGTGTTTTTTCTGTACCTGTTATAATTTTGAAAATAGTTCCTGCTGCTCTAACTGTTAGCTTCAATCTTAAAACATATGTGTGTTAGAGTTCATTGCACTCGCGTGTTGCTAAGTCTAGGTTGTGTCTGTTGTGTTGTCCATTATAGTTACTTATACCTACTTTCATAAACGAGAATGTTAATCTTTCTCTTGCCTAATTAGGCTGGCGACCGTTTCCCTTATTCTATAAACAGTATAGCTAGGCAAAATTTTGTTTGTCACTATTCCAATATTAACGTAATTCTGACTTTCATTTCCGATAAGCCACTTCCATTAGGAACAATACGGTCAACTTAACAAAATTCCTCTCAGAGGGTAACACTGCTCTGTTGCTTTGTGCCATAGTTACTTTTACAAAATTGTTTTATGTTACAACCTGCTTCTGGCATTGAGGTTATGGTACAGTAGTTAGCAGAGAGGGAGTGTTATAAGCTGTGCCAGATACATGTACGTTGAATCACACTACCACACACAGAACGGTTACACTTGTGCTTTGTTGTTTCATAGCTTTTGTAGTTGCAGGGGACCTAATTAATCAATTGTGTTAATGGAAATTCCTTGTCATTCTTTATTTTTATGTTATGCAGTCAGATTGCGTACTAATACTAGTCAGGACCAACGGGTTACGAGACTTCGTAACCTGACACACAGCTACTAAAATTATTGCACAATAATTAAGCCCCCATGCAGTAGTTCTAAGTTCTAGGGGACTGATGACCTCAGATGTTAAGTTCCATAGTGCTCAGAGCCATTCGAACCTTTTTTTTTTTTTTTTTTTTTTTTATAAATAGGTAATATGGGAAAGCCAAGGTGATACGGTTACAGAATAAATATGTAGAAAACTGTGAATATGAAGAAGAACTAAACATTCGTGGAATAGAATAAACAGTCTAATGAGTCCAGAATGTGGCTGGAGAGTAAACCGAAGAGAGACGAAAGTAATGAGCAGTAACAGAAATGATAACAGGGAGGAATTTAACATCGAAATTGGTGATCACATACTACACCCAGTGAAGGAATTCTGCTAACCAGGAAACAAAATAACCAATGAAAATACGAAACAAGCAGAAGGTAAGAAGCAGATTGGCACTGGTAAAAATGGCGCTCCTTGCTAAAATAAGTCTACTACTATTAAACATAGGCCTTAATTTGACGAAGCACTATTGAGGATGTCACTACGGAGAACATTATTGCATGAAAATGAGTGTATGGCATTGGTGGCCGGGAGACCGCTCGCGGTGCGGTTCGGCCGCCGCTCCACAAGTTCTTTAACGCCACTACGGCGACTTACGAACGAACGAGGATGAAATGATGATGAAAGAGACACAACACCCGGTCATCTCTGAGCAGAGAAAATCCCTGACCCCGCCGAGAATCGAACCCGGGATCCACGGGAAGCGAGAACGCTACCGCAAGACCACGACCCGCGGACATTATCGTATGGTAGTGAATCATGGACTGTTGAAAAACCGGAATAGAAGAAAGACGAGGCGTTTGAGATGTAGTGGTACAGAGGAATGTTGGAAATTACGTGGACTGGCAAGGCAAGAAATGGGGAGGTTCTCCACAGAATCTGCGAAGAAAGGAACATACGAAAAACACTGACAAGAAGGGGTAGAATGATACGGCCTACATTAAGGCATGAGGATATAACTTCCACGGTAATAGACGGAGCTGTAGAGGGCAAAAACTGTTTAAAGGCACAGACTAGAATACATAAAGCAAATAACCAAGGTCGTAGGTTGCAAGTGCTACTCTGAGATGATGAGATTGGCACAGGAGAGGAATTTGTGGAGAGTCGCATCAAACTAGTCAGAAGACTGATGAAAGAGCAGGTTTTCATGCAGCAGCGTAAAATATGACATCTTGCACATGTGTTCAAGTAATAGAAAACCGTCTAAGACCTTCGATGATTCTATACAATCTAAAAGTGTGAATGTGTCCTCCCTCAGAACGGGTACTATGCAGATGTTGGCTGCAATGTGTATGACCAAACGCCTATCCGTAGAAATCATGTATCCAAAAGTGACGCAACATATTCAGGACGAAAGCACGTGTCTCGAAGTGCTCGGCTGCTCACTTCTACCAGATATTTACAGTAATACGCAAGCAACGAAATAAATATTTTACCTGCCGGTGGCAACTTATCTTTATAACTGTTCTGCTAAAGGCAGAATTTACTGAGTGAATTGTACTGCATCAAGTATGAAAGACGACACATTATAAGTGAGCACACGTGAGCTGAGCATTAAAAACTTAATAATTAGACTTCTGTTTGAAACGGAACAAAAGGAACCTCGTATAATCTTAAATCCCCGTGAAAATACGGAATAAATGGGTAAGTTACGTGAAACATTCATGGAAGACTGACAGTAATCCTTGTTCTTGTAACAGCGCCACTATCGAAGCAAACAGATTTAACCTTGGTCACGAAGAAAGCACATCTATAGAGCTGAAAGCCATCCAAAAATATATAACAACAAGCTCGGTTTCAAGCAACGCTCTGACCATGAATCCCTGAATGTTACAGCCTATAAAATGAACGCATCGACAGTACACTTGATAAAGGTGTCTGAACTAAATAAAATGAATCACGTTGGCAGCATGTGGCGTCGACATTAAGAGAAGTATGCCACTAGGCCCAGCGATTGGCGGAAGAGAAGTGGTGCTTTGTCAGACGGTCCCAATTGCCAAGCTGACGCTAATATTAACCACCCCGTCACCTGACTGGTCAGTAGGTTTTCGTCCAAAGTACAGCGTTTGGATATTATCTTATTATCGTTGGGTATTGCGGTCCCTGTGTCGTTCAGAAGTACAATGCAATGTGTCGTGCTGAAGCACAAGCTACTGCGGCGACTACAGCTGCTATGAAATACAGGAGTTGTATTCATAGTTGCAAATGTGGACAACCGTCAAGTATAATGACGAAAATAGAGATTGTGGCGGACCAGGACTCGAACCCGTATTCCCCGGTTGTCATGAGCGGTCGCCTTACCATTAGGCTATATGTGCTCGAGGCACGGATAGTCCCAGACTTCCAAATTTCGCCAACCATGTGTCAACAACTTGCACTCGAACATCCGTTATGTGTATTCTCTTACATGGAAGACATTTATATGAAATTCACTTGCCCAGTGCCGTCGGATAAAAAAGACATTGCAGTATCTGTGATGTTCAGTAGTACGACGCAACGTTCCTTCACCATGCATGCATGTTCCAAGTTCAGCTCTGACCGTGACTTGTGCAGGGATTTTCATTGTCGTAATTACATTACGTCGGGTGGTTATAATTAAACTTCCATATTTAACAGGTTATAACATAGAAACTAATTACCGTAACATTAATATCAAGGATTTGGGGAAGAGAAACAATTCAGAATCAATTCAATTGAAGTACTTTTAATGTGCTGCTATGGTACACCATACTATTACATACCGGTACCATTACTGCTACAATTAGGGCTCAATGTGGGCCCATAAGAGTTTAAGAAGAGTGTGAAAGCGCAAAATTGCATTCCGCACAGCAGAACGAAGCATTTCTGTGGGTATGCTGGCTCCATCTCTTGATATGCTGCGCTTCAGATCAACACATGTGTGAATGTTCCCCTGGTAAACCCTGTCATTGAGGGTAGCACCCCAACCAGAAATCATGGGGAGTGAGATCATGCGATTATGCCGGCCAAGCATTGGGAAACGATCGGATGATAATTCGATCGTTTCCAAATTTGTTGCGGAGAAGCAGGTGAACTTTACGAGCTATGTTACGGGGGGGAGCATCCTGCATGAAAACTGTTGAGTTCAACGCATCTCTTTCCTGTAGGGTGGGTATGACATACTGGCCAAGCATATCGCAGTAACGCTGGCCAGTCACACTGCACGCCGTTAATCCATGAGGGCCAACCTGTTCAAAAAAGAATGGGCCAGTGATGAACGTAGCCGTGAAGCCACACCATACGGTGACACGTTCACCATACAGAGGAACTTCATGCACAGTGGCTGGATGTGAAGATCCCCACACTCGGGAATTCTGTGTGTTCACCTCAAAGGAAAATGAGCTTCGTCTGTCCATATAATGGTCAATGGCCAGATCTCATCAATCCTTGCGAGACAATGGAGAACGAAGTCAACACGTCGTTGTGCGTCCTGTGGTGCAAGCTGCCGTACGATATCGATCTTGTACGGATACTATTTGAGAATGATTCGAAGCACTGTCCGTACAGTGGACCACTGGATGTTCAACTGTCGTGACATACCACGCGCACTGCCTGACAATCGGGAAATGCGAGCAGCATTGTCTATCATAGAAATAACGATTTCATCAACTACCTGTGGTGCAACCGGTCGTCGGCCTCTTTCCGGAGCTACGCCCAGTTCTAAAGTTGATTCTAACTTCTTCATCATGTTCTGCACAGCAGAAAGAAAAAAAAGAGGACCCTTCTGTAATCTTTTCAGCCGGCGATATACTCTAAGTGCAGCTGCAGCATTACTGTTGTTTTGATAATAGAGCTTCACCAATAATGCCCTGCTCCTTTTTTCCAAGCTCACGTTGACACGTCAGAAAATGAATATAGACTGGTTAGGTGTGTTGAGACTATGAATCACAATGACTGATCACGGCACCTGGTGGACATAGTTGGATCTGGACGCTGGCGTTGTGACGCATGGAAATCATGCACCCCGACTCTGGACATTAATGCTTACCAAGTTTGGTACTCGTACGGTAGTTAGTTTCCGTGTTATAACGTATTAAATAGGGAAGGTTTAAATATAAGCACACGGTATAACTGATGGCTGCCCATGTTTGCAATTGCGAATACATTTCATGTACCCTCTTATTATGCTATCACAAATGTGACTTCCCCAGCTGACGGGATCGGTGCATAGAGAGTCTTTAGATCTAGTTAATGATTTACAATGTGCGTAGTGATATTTTATACTAAAGACAGACAATTTTCACGGTGAAGACACTCTATGCATTGAACATCGTTTGGTTTTAGTCTCCACCATTTCTTTGCCTCTATAATTCAGCGAACAGTCTCCTCTGTCCATCCATATTATCAACTCGCCTGAATACATATCCTTCCCATTTCCACTGCATCTCCTGCCGCACTTTGTACTCCCCCTTTATTTCAATTTATGTCTCTTCTAGTAAATCCCCACAAAGCATTTTTTCGATGATAGTTGACAAGAAGAAGGGACAAGGTGCAAGGACATGAGTTAAGACATCAGGTACTAGAGCAAGTTGTAGAGGGTAATTTTACAGGGAAACAAAGGTGGAATACATTCAGCAAATAAGACGTAGGTTGCAAGTGCTACTCTCAGATGAAGAGGTTGTGTCTGAGAGGAGCTCGTGGCAGGTCGCATCAAACCAGTCAGAATACTGATGCCCCAAAAAATGGTAAAAAGCATTGATTCTTAACTTCCAGAGTCAGATACATAAGAATCTCTGATTGGAAACTGATTTAATTACGCAAAATCACTCTAGGCCAATATTAAATTTATGTTGTTTTGTTTTCCACCGCCCATTGGACTGTTGGTTTCCACTGCACCAAATGTGGAAATTTTACCTGGTTCTACGTTTTTATTGTCACTCTTTTGTGTATTTTACTTACATACTGTTTTTGTTTTGTTCTAATTAAGTTTCAGACCTACTTTCTAACATGTTCTATGAACTTACTCTATTAGTTGGTGTATTATGAGGCGAAGGGATTCAAGAGTCACATACAGATAGAAAAAATGTGTGGAACCAAAAGAGTCTCTAGAATCTGTTAATAATTTCAGAATAAAAACTCACAGATCGTGTGAAAATAATACCAAAAAATAATCACTGATGGACCTATGTTCTGCATGAGGCTGGTCACAACATTTAACATGTTATTTGCTACAGCAATGGTGTGTTGGCAAAGTAGAAGAGTTGAAAATGGAGAATTTCGCTAAAGAACCAGCGCCCGGCAGCACAATGCCCCATTGTGCAGCATTACAAGGGCGCCGACCAGCCATTAATCACACACGACCTGTTCTGCACGCAAACGTTCGGGGCCATATGTTTGCTTTGACAAAGCACGTCTTTCTCATTATGCATACGGAGCCGTCGGCATACACTGTAAATTTAGCATGAACTGAATTTTGATTCTCCCACATCAAATGAGAACATCTCTGCCATCTATTTGAAGAGAATTTAGCCAGCGTCCATTATACTAATTATTTGTCCTTCCAGTTGTGTAGGTCAGTTCCATTTACAATGACATGGCGTTTCATCTATTCTATAGAATTAATCTTATCGGATTAATAAGATTATCTCCCTTTCAGTACTTACTTTTACGTGCTAAGTATCAGAGTAATAAACAATGTGCGTGACAACGCACGTTACAATCGGATTTGCCATACTCGAAAGAATTATTTATTTCGAGCTCCACAGCTTGTAAGTATCTGAAATTAGTCACGCTTTACCTCCAAAAGCTGGTGCAAAAATAAGTCTGTATTAGCTTCATGTTTCGATCATCTGATCATCTTCATGTATCATAAAATTATTTACAACGGCCTACATGGTGAACTGCATATTCAGATAAAATACAAACCTTCTGCACCATTTGCTACAATCGGGCTCCATTCTTCTGTGTGAAATGCAGGCTGTTGTTGATATGACTAAGAGGAAAGGAAGATTAAGGTTTAACGTCCAGTCGTCATCGAGGTCAAAAGAGGCGAAGAGCAAGCTCGGAAAGATTCAAGAATGTGGAAGAAAGTCGGTGCGTTCTTTCTAATGTCGTCATCAGCCTTACTCTCGCTCTTCATGTATCGCAAAATATCCTCTGCAAAGTCGATATGCTCTGCATATTCGATATCCACTGAAGGTAGAGAAAACATTAGTAAGATACCATCCAGATTTCATCTGTCTTCTGACTTGTTTGATTCGGCCAAAAATTCCCCTGCCATATCACTGTGCCAACCTCATCACTCAGTGCAGCACAAAAACCCTAGATCCTCAGTTACTCGTAGTTGTTGGGTATAGGCAAATCTTTGTCTTGCTCTGCAGTTGTTACTGTCCACAGCTCCCTCCAGCATGATCTAAGTTACTCCCTGATGTCTTAACACATGCCCTATGATACTGCCCCTTCTTCTTGTCAGTGTTTTCCACGCTCCTTTCATCGTCTATTCTGAGGAGAATCTCTTCATTCCTTATGAGTTCTATTTTGAACGTTCTTCTTCAGCATCACATATCAAACCCTTATCAATGACGTCAACATCACAATGTGACTCAGTGGCCCCTCCCATGCTCCTCCCCATCTCCATACCCCTCCCCCTCCTCTTTCCAGCCAATAACAGTGTATTATTAAAACGAAACAGCCAATTACGGCGTACATTTTAGTGGCAATTAAAATGAATCAACAAGCTACGCTGTAACGCTTCAGCACCCATCTTGGATGTGCTCAAAGCTATCCGAACGATTTCAATTTTTTTTACATCATGATCAAAATAATTTATCGAAAATATTACGTGAAAGACATAGCTCACAGTCTTTCCACGACTAAAATACGTCAGCAGAACACACACACATACCCACATACATGCACAATGTTTAAGCCATGAAAGTACTGAATAAAATAAAAATGTTAGTTGTACGATTAGGAAATTTATTCGCCTTACTAGTTTCAACAGATTAATCTGCCGTCTTCACAAACCTACAAAATCTGGGGTATTATAAATCATTGGAACGTGACCATACATCTATGTAAAATATAAGAAATATATCATAAAAAACTTTCTTAATATTGGTTTATCAAATGTCAATAACTTCTTCATAGACGCATAGTGCCATGACAGGTCGAAAACTGGATATATTGTATAAGATAATATAAACACAGGTTTATAATTTACAGTAAATAAACCACATTTATGTACATAGACAAGTTGTTGTGCTGTCATCAAAGAACAGATAGAAAAGCATGTAAAAATGTGAGTGAAGTATATAGGAATTTATGTATAATGGATGTGAATAACATGGCACATTGAACCACGAAATATTATGGTGTTATTTTTCTGTGAAGACGATATTGACATCACCATTAAGTAAGTTTTTGCAACAGACTTTTTTACACTTTACGTACATGTATGGCCAAGTTCCAGTGATTTATAATACCCCAAATTCTATACACTTCTGAAGATGACAGATTAAACTGATGAAAGCGGTAAATCGAAATAAACTTCCTAATTGTGCAACTGATGACTGAATTTTATTCTGAGATATTTCAGCAATTCATAAAATGCGACGTTTACGTTGTCACAACGTTATTTTCCGGACACACACACACACACACACACACACACACACACACACACACATACACACACACATACATACATACACACACACACACACACACACAAAACGTGATTCTAAACTCTCAAAACTAAGTGCCGCAATGCCATTTTCACGTCTTAATGGCGAATAACAGGCTAAACGGAGTTTTCACATTTCATGTTTGATCTAAATGATGCACTGTACCAAACCAACGTGACCAAGCTAGAAGTTTCAGAAAACACACGTTGGCAAAAAGTATTATGCTACGTAGACAAGTGCACTAACAGAGAGGAAGTCAGAACTATGGCCAGCCCCTGGAAGGATGTAAAACTTAACGCCATTTTTAGGGCTACACTTGATATAAGACACGATTGTGAGGTAACGGACGAGTTGTGGCGCCCTGGAAATATTCTAAGTTCGGAGTTGGCGTGGCCGTGCGGAGGCCCCTCAGCGGGCTGTGGCCCGGCAGCAACCACTTGGTGCCGGACGTTAGCTGAGTATGAGGGGTAGCCCCAGCACGTGGTCCATCTGCCATGTGGCTGGGAATTCTACAGTGACGCTGTGTCGATGAAAGAGCCGAGAGTGCCAAAGGCGGCGGACTTTGTGAAACCATCATGGCAGACATTTCACAGTTCGTATAGAAATTAATAGTAGCCAGAGGAATCATGATACCTGAAAAAGAAACATGTACATTACCATTATTTGTACGACGATTCTGATGGTGTAATCAGATTTTCAATATCTTTAGTAGTTTAAAGTTTAGTATCTGACTGTAAATTACACAAGTAACACCCAGCAACGAATTTCCAAAGTTTAAACGGTCAATCCGGTTTTGTCGATCGCCGTGTCTTTAGAAAGCTTTTAGTGTAAACCTAAATTCGTATAAATTACAGGCATGTAACTTGAATAGTACATGTGTTATTGGAGGTCAAAGTGGCCGATTTCTATCTATCGCGCCAGGCCATAAGTACTCTACAGTTACACGAAAAAACGGTACCAGCATGCTTATAAATATATTTATTCATCTATGTCTTTGTTTATATCTGATAAATACTATTCATGAAGAAACTGGTTAAATATTGACTGTGTTTTATAAACCGCAGATACATTAGGCTACTGGCCTATGTTTTGTTTCTATTCATTTGATATATGTTTATTCGATTCATTTATGTATTTAGTAATGTGTGTTAGAGAGCGTGTTTATGGTCCAGCTGTAGGAATATTTATTTAATTTCAAGTTATTTACATGTAAATCCAGTATTTCGAATGTGTTTCAAAATGGTTGTGAGTGTGCATTGGCTTGGAGACGTGGCAGGAGCGCTACCGCCAATCACGGCGCTCGTCACTGAGGGAGGCGACTACCGAAGTGAATGGAGGGGCAGTTCTGAACAGCGGGGAGGACACACGGAGTTCTGGACAGTACGGCACAGGACACGGGAAATGCTGGATGCGACGGCGCGACGGACGCTCGGTCACGAGAGAGCCTTGGAGAGTATGGAGCGGTTTGCACGTGGTCACAGCAGATAGAAATACTTTGGAGTGCCGACTTGTGCAGTTGTGAGATTTCCGTGTCTTCTACAGTGAAAACGTAGTGTGAAGTTAGAAGTGAATATCTCGCGAGCTATGTTGTTGTTCATAGCTAATTACGTGCAGTAGGAATCTATTGTTTCCCTGTTATTCAACTTATATTTGATTTAAATGCTGGACCATCGACACCAATTAAGTGTTTTGCAGGAATATACCACATTCTCAAAAGTACTTCTACTATCATATTCATTATTTAAAATCGTTAAGATAGTACCTGCAGATTTTATTTAATTACTATCTATGTTGTATTAAAAATTAGCAATTGCCGAGTCATAGGGACCTTCGATTCATGTGTGTATTCATACTTTATACTGTAGGCTGAGCATTATTTAGCTTGTAATGCGGCAACTATCTATCGCAGCCCCTATACAACGAAACCAGCCAAAACTTTCAATATCTCAACTCAGAGACTGAGGGAGCGTAGTTGAGAGTCACAGCACCACATCATTCACATTTTTTATTGTTAGAAAGCCCGCAAGATGGACGCTTAAATTAAACAGTTTCAAATCTTAATTGTTTTGTGTTAGGATGGTACGTCTATACCTAAAATAAGGAAGGGCTGTTGGCGTTTCAGTGTGATTCTTTATTATTGCTGGTTCTTCCAGTGAACTGCCATCACTTAACATTTTTACAATTTTTCAGTAATTTTTCACCTTAGCAGGCACCATTCTAGGAGGGAAGGCGATAATAAAGGAGGTTCCACACCAGAAAATGTAATCTATGATATTTATTGATGATTATGGTTTTCAGTGCAAGTGACTCAGGGCTACTCGAGTTTAGGTACAAAAACGACTTCCGATGTATGATACCAAGACTCTCTAAAGCGTGAGAAGACTGTATTTCCCATAATCAGACGCTAAATAATAGAAAAATCTAATCAAAATAAGTGACAAAAAACACACAACATTAGAAAACGCGAACGAACTGACCATACAGAGTCTTAAGAAGGAAGGAAGGAAAAAGGTGTTTTCAAGAACATTAAAACTGCATATTTTCGTAAGAAACAAGGAAAACGTCTTACTACAACTTTTTAGCACATGTTCATACTGTTGAAGACATCCATAGTAGATGTTGAAATCTAGGTCAATGCCCCAAATGTTTATGTGCAACCGGTCGGCTGTTTAATCTTGCATTGAAACAAATATATGGTTGGTGAATAAGAACCACGTTCAAAATTATACTACATCATGTTTACAGAGTCGGCATCGGAACACGACAGGAAACTTCGCGAACGGTAATGGTGGAATAAGACAATATCGCATGGTGTCAATGCGCTGAATGGTTCTGCTTGTATTCTAAAGGCGCAACACTTGCTGGTGATTGGGTCCCATATAAAGGCCACCCTTCGCTAAAAATGAGTAAGTCCCAATTAAAATGATGCAATCTGACTACTCTCTGTTATAGTTCCTCAGACACCTAACCCTAAATAGCGCAACGGATGCTACATTTTATACCTGTAATAAATTAATATTGCCCACTAGTTAACTGTCGCAGTACTGTAATCAAACTGAATCTTTCCAACAACATTTAGTTTCCCTCTGATTAGCAAGATACAGACCCAAACTTTTGCATTCATACACAGAGTGATTATGCTTAATCGTGTCGATCTTGTAAGCCAGCGCATGACAAGACATGTGATCAGAAAATGATGCAACTGTCTTCTCGAAGAGATTTACTTTAGTTACTTCCGCATCAAACATGATCGCGCAAGGCATTATAGTTGCTCACATATTTTACTTCATATATCTTCCCTCCTACTATATGCAAATATCGTCTTCCCTCCTACAATGGTGCTTGCTAAGTTGAAAAATTACTGAATAATTGTAAAAATGTGAAGTGATGCCAGTTCACTGGAACACTGGATAATGTGTGTGTGTGTGTGTGTGTGTGTGTGTGTGTGTGTGTGTGTGTGTGTGTGTGTGTGTGTGTATGTGTGTATTCGTCAAAATATATACATGTGTGTGTGTGTGTGTGTGTGTGTGTGTGTGTGTGTGTGTGTGTGTGTGTGTGTGTTCTAGTGCACTGCCATCACTTCATATTTTTACAATTATTCAGTAATTTTTTCACCTTAGCAAGCACCTCCTACAGTATCGTCTTCCCTCCTACAATATATATATATGCAATTATCGTCTTCCCTCCTACAATGGTGCTTGCTAAGTTGAAAAATTACTGAATAATTGATATATATATATATATATATATATATATATATATATATGTGTGTGTGTGTGTGTGTGTGTGTGTGTGTGTGTGTGTGTGTGTGTGTGCATTCGTCAACATGTATAAATGGATCCAATGGAGCACACTATTTCACAAAATAAGAAAGTTCATTTTGTATACAAGACTCATCCAACAAAATGTCTTTCTTCCATTAGTCCATAGGCCAGGTTTAATGGCTTCGGTTTTTCTGTCTCGTGTATTTGCATCACTGGTGAATGGTTTGGAATCACAGCTCGTCCTGCAGTTTCCTGCTTATGGAGCTCCTTTCATGTTGTTTTGATGCTATCAAGGACCGCAAGTGCGACATTCAGTTCTGGAGCGACTTCTGCGGCTGTCGTTCTCTTATTCTTCGTCGCAGTCCTTTTTAATGACCGTCTGTCACGATCACTCAATACACACTTTCGTCCGCGTTGTGACTTGGCGAATAATGTTTTCCCGCTTTCCCTGTATGCCATATAAGCGTTCGATATGGTGCCTCTTGAAACACCAAACACGTCTGCTGTCTTGGTTAGGGAAAACCTGCTATACGAGCATCAAAGATTTTACCACCTTCTAGTTCACCTAGCTCCGACATAATGCACTCATAGTTACACGACTGACACTTGCAACGTATCGAGAACGTTTTGGAGATGCCGTTCGTGACCAAATACAACAGCACAATCTGCATTACTTGTAGATGTTTTCATATACAGTGAGATTACATAAAACACAGAATAGCGATACACGATATATATTGATGGCGTAGTATCGTGTACACAAGTTATAAAAGGGCAGTGCATAGACGAATCAGTCCTTTGAACTCAGGTGATTTATGTGAAAATGTTTGCGACGTGATTATGGTAGCTGGAGCTATACACATGGGCTAATCCACGTCGGTTGTCGTTAGAGAATTTACTATCCCGAGATTCGCAGTGTCAAGAGTCTGTCGAGAATACCTAATTTCAAGCATTCTTCTCATCACGGACAAAGCAGTGGCCGACAGTCCTCATTTAACGACCAACAGCAACGGAATTCGCGTACAGTTGTCAGTGCTAACAGACAAGTAATACTGTAAGAAGTAACTGCAGAAATCATTGTGCGACGTACGACGAACTTATCCGTTGGGACAGCGCGGCGAAATATAGCGTTAGTGGGCTACGACAGGAGACGACCGGCGCAATTGCCTTCGATAACAGCACGACATCGCCTGCAGGTACCCCTAGACGGCTGGTACACCGTGTACTGGTCACATGAGTCCTAATTTCAGATGGGAAGAGCTGTCGGTAAGGATCGAGTGCAGTGCAGACCCTACAAAGTCATGGAACCAGGTTGTCAAGAAGGCACTGTGCAAGCTGGTTGTGGCTCCTTAATGGTGTGGGATGTTGTTACAGGGAATGGGCCGTGTCATTAACTGGAAATGCGGGTACTTGGTGACCATCTGCAGCCATTCATGAACATCATGTTCCCAAACAACGATGGATTTTTCTTATGCATGACAACGCGCTCTGTCATCGGGCCGCTATTGTTCGCGATTCGTTTGAAGATCATTCTGGACAGTTCGAGCGAATGATTTGGCCACCCACATCGCCCAACATGACTCCCATCGAACGTTTACCAGACTGAACCCAGTCGTCAGTTCGTGCACAAAATCCTTGACCCGCAACATTTTAGCAATAATAGATGGATGTAGAGGTAGCATGGCTCAATATTTTTATAGGGGACGTCAAACGACTTGTTTAGTCCATGCCACATAGAGTTACCGCACTACGCCGCGACATTAGGAGTTACCTCATGACTTATGTCTCCTAGAATTCATCCACGAAAGAAGTGGCTTACAAAACACGATTCGTAAGTACTGTCACGGAGCCTGGGACTCTTACCAAATAGGATTAATAGAAGAGACAGAGACGATCCGACGAAGAACATCGCGTTTCGTCACGGGACCGTATAATACGCGCGAGTGCTTTACCATTATGCTGAGCAAACACCAGTGGCAGGTGCTAAGAGACAGATGCCGTGCATCATGCAGAGGTTTACTGTTGAAACTTCTAGAGCATATGTTCCAAAAAGGGATCGGGTTGGATAGTATTTCCTACCACAAATGTCTCGCTAGAGTACCCCAGTGAAAAAATTAGAGAAATTAAAAATATTCTTACGTAAAATGAACACATTAAAAAATTTCATGGACTTATTCTTCTAAACGAAAGAAGTTGGTCATAAGATAGACGAGAAGTTTCAGCAGTGAATATGCACTCTGGAAACTCTCGCACTTCAGGTTTGACTCTTTGGGCTCATCGCTATTTATAAGTACTGTAGTTAGGACTTGTTCGGTAAAGTTTTAATAAGGATACCAATGTGTAAAAATGTATCATTTCCATAAGTTTGGATCTCTGATCACTTTCAAATGTCCCACTTCACGGTGCTGTTCATGATGGTACAGCTCCACAATGCATCTATCGAGAACGTTTTCTGGAGCAATTCAGTCCATATTCGTCCTATTACAACCAAGACTGCGAGAAACCGCTACGTCTAGAAGCTAAAGGGCTGACTGGTGCTCCTTGGCAGGGCAGCAGGTCTGTGACTGAGCGAGGCCGTACAGTGGCTAGCCATTCAGTTTTAGGTGCCTGCTTCTCTCTACCGTTCCAATTTCGAAAGGCGCGCGAGAAAAACGAGCAGTTACATTATTTTGGTTCAAAATGGTTCAAATGGCTCTGAGCACTATGGGACTTAACAGCTATGGTCATCAGTCCCCTAATTAACCTAAGGACATCACACAACACCCAGTCATTACGAGGCAGTGAAAATCCCTGACCCCGCCGGGAATCGAACCCGGGAACACGGGCGCGGGAAGCGAGAACGCTACCGCACGACCACGAGCTGCGGACTTACATTTTTTCTGTAGTATCCCTGAATTCTCTTATTTTATCGTGACCCCTATGAAGGCTGGTGCCATTAGAATGTACTGGCAATCGGAGAAGAAAATTGGTATTTGGAATTTCATGAGAAGATCCCGTCGCAACGAAAAACCACTTTCATTTAATGATGTAGTTGTTGTAGTCTTCAGTCCTGAGACTGGTTTCATGCAGCTCTCCATGCCACTCTATCCTGTATGAGCTTCTTCATCTCCCAGTACTACTGCAACCTACATCCTTCTGAATCTGCTTAGTGTAATCATCTCTTGGTCTCCCTCTAATTTTCAGTATTCTTCTGTAACACCACTTTTCGAAAGCTTCTATTGTCTTCTTGTCCAGACTTTTTATCGTCCATGTTTCACTTCTATACAAGGCTACACTCCATACAAATACTTTCAGAAACGACTTCCTGACACTTAAATCTATACTCGATGTTAACAAATTTCTCTTCTGCAGAAAGGCTTTCCTTGCCATTGCCAGTCTACATTTTATATCCTCTCTACTTCGACCATCATCAGTTATTTTGCTCCCCAAATAGCAAAACTCCTTTACTACTTTAAGTGTCTCATTTCCTAATCTAATTCCCTCAGCATCACCCGACGCAATTCGACTACATTGCGTTATCCTCGTTTTGCTTTTGTTGATGTTCATCTTAGCCACTCCAATTCACGTATCATGTCTGTGGCACTATCTCCCATACTTCGCGATAATACAAAACGAGCTTCTTTGAACCTTTTCGCTGTCACCCGTCAGTCACACCTGATGCGGATCCGACACTGCACAGCAGTACTCCAGAATAGGTCCTGGACTTAAGTGCCTAGAACCTCTCGGACACAGAGGCCGGCCAGTTTATGGTATTTGTAATTGTAATACCTGAGTATTTAGTTGAATTTACTGCCTTCATATTTGTGTGACTTAACGGGTAGTCGAAATTTTGCGGATTTCTTTTACTACTCATGTGAATAACTTCAAACTTTTCTTTATTGAGGTTAATTGCCACTTTTCGCACCATACAGATATCTTACCTAAATCATTTTGCAATTCGTTTTGCCCATCTAATGACTTTACAAGACGCTAAATGGCAGCATCATCTGCAAACAATCTAGGACGGCTACTGAGATTGTCTCCTATGTCGTTAATATAGATCAGGAACAATAGAGGGCCTATAACATTCCTTGGGGAACGCCGGATATTATTTCTGTTTTACTCTATGACTTTACGTCTATTACTACGAATTGTGACCTTTCTGACAGGAAATCGCGTATAGAGTCGCACAGCTAGGGCGATATTCCATAGGCACGCAGTTTGGTTAGAAGACGCTTGTGAGGAACGGTGTCGAAAGCCTTCTGGAAATCTTAAAAATACGGAATCAATGTGACATCCCCTGTCGATAGCAGTCATTACTTCATGGGTTTAAAGGGCTAGATTTGTTTCGCAAGAACGATATTTTCTGAATCCGTGCTGACTACGTGTCCATAAATCGATTTCTTCTAGGCACTTCATAATATTCGAATACAGTATATGTTCCAAAACCATACTGCTAATCGACGTCAGGCGGCCGATGTGGCCGAGCGGTTCTAGGCGCTTCAGTCTGGAACAGCGCGATCGCTACGGTCGCAGTTTCGAATCCTGTCTCGGGTATGGATGTGTGTGATGTCGTTAGGTTAGTTAGGTTTAAGTAGTTCTCAGTTCTAGGGGACTGATGACCTCAGATGTTAAGTCCCATAGTGCCCAGAGCCATTTCAGCCAAATCGACGTTAGTGAATCTTCCTACTTCCCATTTTGGGTATTGGTGTGACTTGAGCAATTTTCTAGTCTTTAGATACGGATCTTTCTGTGAGCGAGCGGTTATATATAATTGCTAAATAGGGAGCTATTGTATCAGCAGTCTGAGAGGAACCAGGCTGATACATAATTTGGATCGGAAGCCTTGCTTTTGTTAAGTAATTTAAACTGCTTTGCGACACTGAGGAGGACGCAATAAGAACTTGTGCTCCATCTCTAATGTCCTCGATGTCGACGGGTCGTGAAAACCGGTTTTCCTTCCTTCCTTCCTTCATGGTTTGTGGGCAGTGTGTATGAAAGCCTGCGCCGTAGATACATGTTACGCTATGAACAGTAGGGTCGCCATGTGGAGCTGCTGCTCTAGAAAAAAAAAATGGTTCAAATAGCTCTGAGCACTATGGGACTTAACATCTGAGGTCATCAGTCCCTTAGAACTTAGAGCTACTTAAACCTAACTAACCTAAGAACATCACGCACATCTATGCCCGAGGCAGGATTCGAACCTGCGACCGTATCAGTCTCGCGGTTCCGGACTGAAGCGCCTATAACCGCACGGCCACCGCTGCCGGCGCTGCTTTAGAGCAAACGGGTCAGTGCTCATAGCCTCCGCTGTGTGCGTACTGTGGTGTGGGAGATTTGAAAGTGATCTGATCTTCATACTTGTACTGGGTGTCCCAGAAATTTTGCGGTAGACTTCAAAGTGCTTTAGAGGATGTCTTCGGGAACACATCGAGGATAGACAACCGTGTCCACAAATGTCATCTACCGACGCTACAGGGTGTCCAAGTTATAGGTGCCGACACCTGCCACTAGACCATCCCTTCGGCAGCAAATGTGACTTTGTACGCTGAAGGACCGTAGGCGGAACGTCTTCGTAATATTGTTAGTGATTAGTGATCGCGACTAATTGCCACGATCGTCAGTAGAGAACATGGAGCTAGCTTCTGCGTGGAATGCGATGCTCAGTGTATGACGATTTTGGACACGGGCTTCATCTGCAATTTATTTTTGTCCTGGAAAATTTTTTTCGGAAATGTTCATCTGCCGAGGCAGCGTCGTATAGAATTCATGGGAGACAAGGCCTGTCTACGCAGCAGCTAGCTCGATCGTCTCCACTGCTGATCCAGTCATGTCAATCAGTCACCATCACTGAGTAACAAACAACATTGCGAGGCGTTTCGCTTATGGTTCGTCAGCGCACGAAGTCACGTTGTAAGTAGGCTGTTTATGTTTTCTCTATGTAAGTAGGCTGTTTATGTTTTCTTATTGGCAACGTTACGTAGCGCTCAATATGAAAATCACTGGCTGTGCTGTGTGCAGTCTGTGGCTGCTTTGCATTGTTGTAATACTCGCCATTGTAGTGTTAGGCAGCTGGCTGTGAACAGCGCGTAGCGTTGCGCAGTTGGAGGTGAGCCGCCAGCAGTGGTGGATGTGGGGAGAGAGATGGCGGAGGTTTGCAGTTTGTCATGAACTGATATATATATATTATGATTTGTGATGATATTAAGGTAAATACATTGTTTGCTC